>NW_026870209.1:40000-47500 GCF_963584025.1 Labrus mixtus
CACATAAAGACACACACAGACATAAAGACACACACACATAAAGACACACACACATAAAGACACACACACATAAAGACACACACACACATAAAGACACACACACATAAAGACACACACACATAAAGACACACACACACATAAAGACACACAGACATAAAGACACACACACATAAAGACACACACACATAAAGACACACACACATAAAGACACACACACATAAAGACACATAAAGACACACACACATAAAGACACACACACATAAAGACACACACACATAAAGACACACACACATAAAGACACACACACATAAAGACACACACACATAAAGACACATAAAGACACACACACATAAAGACACACACACATAAAGACACACACATAAAGACACACACACATAAAGACACAAAGACACACACACATAAAGACACACACACATAAAGACACACACACACACACACAAAGACACACACACACATAAAGACACACACACACACACACACACACATAAAGACACACAGACACATAAAGACACACACACACACACACACACATAAAGACACACACACACATAAAGACACACACACACATAAAGACACACACACACACATAAAGACACACACACATAAAGACACACACACATGAAGAAACACACACATAAAGACACACACACAAATAAAGACACACACACACACACACATAAAGACACACACACACATAAAGACACACACACACAAAGACACACACACACACACACATAAAGACACACACACACATAAAGACACACACACATAAAGACACACACACAAATAAAGACACACACACACACACACACACATAAAGACACACACACACATAAAGACACACACACATAAAGACACACACACATAAAGACACACACACATAAAGACAAATAAAGATACACACACATAAAGACACACACACATAAAGACACACACACATAAAGACACACACACACACACATAAAGACACACACACATAAAGACACACACACATAAAGACACACACACACACACACATAAAGACACACACACACATAAAGACACACACACATAAAGACACACACACACATAAAGACACACATACATAAAGACACACTCACACATAAAGACACACACATAAAGACACACACATAAAGACACACACACATAAAGACACACACACACACACATAAAGACACACACACATAAAGACACATAAAGACACACACACATAAAGACACACACACACACACAAAGACACACACACACACACACATAAAGACACACAGACACATAAAGACACACACACACACACACACATAAAGACACACACACACATAAAGACACACACACACATAAAGACACACACACATAAACACACACACACACACACACACACACACACACATAAAGACACACAGACACATAAAGACACACACACACACACACACACACATAAAGACACACACACACATAAAGACACACACACACATAAAGACACACACACACATAAAGACACACACACATAAAGACACACACACACACATAAAGACACACACACATAAAGACACACACATATAAAGACACACACACACATAAAGACACACACACATAAAGACACACACACACATAAAGACACACACACATAAAGACACACACACATAAAGACACACACACACACACATAAAGACACACACACATAAAGACACACACACACACACATAAAGACACACACACATAAAGACACACACACATAAAGACACACACACACACACACAAAGACACACACACACATAAAGACACACACACACACACACACACACACACACATAAAGACACACAGACACATAAAGACACACACACACACACACATAAAGACACACACACACATAAAGACACACACACACACACACACATAAAGACACACACACATAAAGACACACACACACATAAAGACACACACACACACACACACATAAAGACACACACACATAAAGACACACACACACATAAAGACACACACACATAAAGACACACACACATGAAGACACACACACACATGAAGACACACACACACATAAAGACACACACACACATAAAGACACACACACACATAAAGACACACACACATGAAGACACACACACATAAAGACACACACACATAAAGACACACACACACATAAAGACACACACACATAAAGACACACACACATAAAGACACACACACACATAAAGACACACACACATAAAGACACACACACACATAAAGACACACACACATAAAGACACACACACACACACATAAAGACACACACACATAAAGACACACACACATAAAGACACACACACACATAAAGACACACACACATAAAGACACACACACACATAAAGACACACACACATAAAGACACACACACATAAAGACACACACACACATAAAGACACACAAATAAAGACACACACACACACATAAAGACACACACACATAAAGACACACACACATAAAGACACACACACATAAAGACACACACACATAAAGACACACACACACATAAAGACACACAAATAAAGACACACACACACACACATAAAGACACACACACATAAAGACACACACACATAAAGACACATAAAGACACACACACACACACATAAAGACACACACACATAAAGACACATAAAGACACACACACACATAAAGACACACACACATAAAGACACATAAAGACACACACACATAAAGACACACACACATAAAGACACACACACATAAAGACACACACACATGAAGACACACACACATAAAGACACACACACATAAAGACACACACACACATAAAGACACACACACATAAAGACACACACACATAAAGACACACACACATAAAGACACACACACACATAAAGACACACAGACATAAAGACACACACACATAAAGACACACACACATAAAGACACACACACATAAAGACACACACACATAAAGACACATAAAGACACACACACATAAAGACACACACACATAAAGACACACACACATAAAGACACACACACATAAAGACACACACACATAAAGACACACACACATAAAGACACATAAAGACACACACACATAAAGACACACACACATAAAGACACACACATAAAGACACACACACATAAAGACACACACACATAAAGACACACACACATAAAGACACACACACACACACAAAGACACACACACACATAAAGACACACACACACACACACACACACACACACATAAAGACACACAGACACATAAAGACACACACACACACACACACATAAAGACACACACACACATAAAGACACACACACACATAAAGACACACACACACATAAAGACACACACACATAAAGACACACACACACACATAAAGACACACACACACATAAAGACACACACACATAAAGACACACACACATAAAGACACACACACACATAAAGACACACACACACACATAAAGACACACACACATAAAGACACACACACATAAAGACACACATAAAGACACACACACATAAAGACACACATACATAAAGACACACATACATAAAGACACACACACATAAAGACACACACACATAAAGACACACACACACATAAAGACACACACACATAAAGACACACACACACATAAAGACACACACACACACACACATAAAGACACACACACATAAAGACACACACACACATAAAGACACACATACATAAAGACACACACACATAAAGACACACACATAAAGACACACACATAAAGACACACACATAAAGACACACACACACACACACACACATAAAGACACACACACACACACACATACATAAAGACACACATACATAAAGACACACACACATAAAGACACACACATAAAGACACACACACATAAAGACACACACACACACACACACACACATAAAGACACACACACACACACATACATAAAGACACACACACATAAAGACACACACACATAAAGACACACACACATAAAGACACACACACACATAAAGACACACACACACACACACACACATAAAGACACACACACACACACATACATAAAGACACACATACATAAAGACACACACACATAAAGACACACACATAAAGACACACACACATAAAGACACACACACACACACACACACATAAAGACACACACACACACACACACACACACACATAAAGACACACACACATAAAGACACACACACATAAAGACACACACACACATAAAGACACACATACATAAAGACACACACACATAAAGACACACACATAAAGACACACACATAAAGACACACACACATAAAGACACACACACACACACATAAAGACACACACACATAAAGACACATAAAGACACACACACATAAAGACACACACACATAAAGACACACACACACACAAAGACACACACACACACATCAAGACACACAGACACATAAAGACACACACACACACACACACACACACATAAAGACACACACACACATAAAGACACACACACACACACATAAAGACACACACACACATAAAGACACACACACATAAAGACACACACACACACACACACACACACACACACATAAAGACACACAGACACATAAAGACACACACACACACACACACACACACACATAAAGACACACACACACATAAAGACACACACACACATAAAGACACACACACACATAAAGACACACACACATAAAGACACACACACACACACATAAAGACACACACACATAAAGACACACACATATAAAGACACACACACACATAAAGACACACACACACATAAAGACACACACACACACACACACACACATAAAGACACACACACACATAAAGACACACACACACATAAAGACACACACACACATAAAGACACACACACATAAAGACACACACATATAAAGACACACACACACATAAAGACACACACACACACACACACACACATAAAGACACACACACATAAAGACACACACACATAAAGACACACAGACACATAAAGACACACACACATAAAGACACACACACACATAAAGACACACACACATAAAGACACACACACATAAAGACACACACACACATAAAGACACACACACATAAAGACACACACACACATAAAGACACACACACATAAAGACACACACACACATAAAGACACACACACACATAAAGACACACACACACACACACACACACATAAAGACACACACACACACATAAAGACACACACACATAAAGACACACACACATAAAGACACACACACACATAAAGACACACACATAAAGACACACACACATAAAGACACACACACACACACATAAAGACACACACACATAAAGACACACACACATAAAGACACACACACATAAAGACACACACACACACATAAAGACACACACACATAAAGACACACACACATAAAGACACACACACACAGACACATAAAGACACACACACATAAAGACACACACACACATACACATAAAGACACACACACACACACACACACACACACACACATAAAGACACACAAATAAAGACACACACACACACACATAAAGACACACACACATAAAGACACACACACATAAAGACACACACACATAAAGACACACACACATAAAGACACACACACACATAAAGACACACAAATAAAGACACACACACACACACACATAAAGACACACACACATAAAGACACATAAAGACACACACACACACATAAAGACACACACACATAAAGACACATAAAGACACACACACACATAAAGACACACACACATAAAGACACATAAAGACACACACACATAAAGACACACACACATAAAGACACACACACATAAAGACACACACACATGAAGACACACACACATAAAGACACACACACACATAAAGACACACACACATAAAGACACACACACATAAAGACACACACACATAAAGACACACACACACATAAAGACACACACACATAAAGACACACAGACATAAAGACACACACACATAAAGACACACACACATAAAGACACACACACATAAAGACACACACACATAAAGACACACACACATAAAGACACACACACATAAAGACACACACACATAAAGACACATAAAGACACACACACATAAAGACACACACACATAAAGACACACACACATAAAGACACACACACATAAAGACACACACACATAAAGACACACAGACATAAAGACACACAGACATAAAGACACACACACATAAAGACACACACACATAAAGACACACACACATAAAGACACATAAAGACACACACACATAAAGACACACACACATAAAGACACACACACATAAAGACACACACACATAAAGACACACACACATAAAGACACATAAAGACACACACACATAAAGACACACACATAAAGACACACACACATAAAGACACATAAAGACACACACACATAAAGACACACACACATAAAGACACACACACACACACAAAGACACACACACACATAAAGACACACACACACACACACACACACACACACACACACACATAAAGACACACAGACACATAAAGACACACACACACACACACACATAAAGACACACACACACATAAAGACACACACACACATAAAGACACACACACACATAAAGACACACACACATAAAGACACACACACACACATAAAGACACACACACACATAAAGACACACACACATAAAGACACACACACATAAAGACACACACACACATAAAGACACACACACACACATAAAGACACACACACATAAAGACACACACACATAAAGACACACATAAAGACACACACACATAAAGACACACATACATAAAGACACACATACATAAAGACACACACACATAAAGACACACACACATAAAGACACACACACACATAAAGACACACACACATAAAGACACACACACACATAAAGACACACACACACACACACATAAAGACACACACACATAAAGACACACACACACATAAAGACACACATACATAAAGACACACACACATAAAGACACACACACATAAAGACACACACACACATAAAGACACACACACATAAAGACACACACACACATAAAGACACACACACACACACATAAAGACACACACACATAAAGACACACACACATAAAGACACACACATAAAGACACACACACATAAAGACACACACACACACACACACACATAAAGACACACACACACACACATACATAAAGACACACATACATAAAGACACACACACATAAAGACACACACATAAAGACACACACACACACACACACACATAAAGACACACACACACACACATACATAAAGACACACACATAAAGACACACACACACACACACACACATAAAGACACACACACACACACATACATAAAGACACACATACATAAAGACACACACACATAAAGACACACACATA
>NW_026870209.1:67500-90000 GCF_963584025.1 Labrus mixtus
TCTGGGTTCAGACGTCTTCCAGAAGTTTTATGAAAATCTGAAGGAGGTCAGACAGCGTGATGACGGCGTCACAGAGGCTCCGAGACACCTGGAGGACAAACCTGAAGTTTGTTTCCAGGTGGACCAGCTGCTGGTTTATGAAGAAGAGCTTCAGAGAGTGAGACAGACGGCCGAGAGGACCACAGCACACCTGACGGCCGAGAGGACCACAGGACACCTGACGGCCGAGAGGACCACAGGACACCAGACGGCCGAGAGGACCACAGGACACCAGACGGCCGAGAGGACCACAGGACACCAGACGGCCGAGAGGACCACAGGACACCAGACGGCCGAGAGGACCACAGGACACCTGACGGCCGAGAGGACCACAGGACACCTGACGGCCGAGAGGACCACAGCACACCTGGTGGCCGAGAGGACCACAGGACACCTGACGGCCGAGAGGACCACAGCACACCTGACGGCCGAGAGGACCACAGGACACCAGACGGCCGAGAGGACCACAGCACACCTGGCGGCCGAGAGGACGACAGGACACCTGACGGCCGAGAGGACCACAGGACACCAGACGGCCGAGAGGACCACAGGACACCTGACGGCCGAGAGGACCACAGGACACCTGACGGCCGAGAGGACCACAGCACACCTGACGGCCGAGAGGACCACAGGACACCTGACGGCCGAGAGGACCACAGGACACCTGGCGGCCGAGAGGACGACAGGACACCTGACGGCCGAGAGGACCACAGGACACCTGGTGGCCGAGAGGACCACAGGACACCTGACGGCCGAACTTGAGGAAGGACAACTGTGATGTTTGTGGAATTTTTAACATATTTGCATTTTTTACTCTCACCTCGTCATGTCATCACGCCGTTACCTACAATACTAGAGTAATGTCAGTGCATCTTTGAGTCCACATTGGTCGTTTACTCTCTGTCCTCTGGATGTTAAAGTCTGCAGAGTTAACCTGCATGTTTCGACAGATATACAAATACACCCCCTTCAGACCAATCTGGTTTTTCGAATGAATGTGTGTGTGTGCCTCTAGTGGACACTCGGTGAACTGCAGGATGTTGCACTTCCACATTGGCTTCATTTTTCAACACCGGAGTTTGCTGCTTGAGAAAAACAGAGGGAGGGGCTCTGACGTCGGTACAGTTTGGAGTGTGGACAGGAACACATGATGCTCATACATTTACACTAATGTACATTTCCTCTCAAAACATCCTGCCATCTCTAACCAGCTGTTGACACGTCCCTGTGTTAAGTGTCTGAAGTGTCTGAGAGTGTGTTTCCTCAGGGCTCCTCTGCGTCCTGTCATATTACATCTTTCAGGTCTGTGATGTGAATTATTAGCTGCTAAACGAGTGTCAGAGAAAATGATTCAAAGTGTGGAGACGCTAACGAGCCCTCTGTGATGTCATGAGGTTTGTTAGCGTTTAAAGGTGTCAACAAGAGAGAAGGAGTCGTTAGTTCAATGAATCAGCTGACGTTAGACGGAGGTCAAAGACGACATTGTGGTGTGAACGTTTGGACTTTTTTCTCTACAGATTTGAAAATAAATCTTAAATGAAACATCTTGTGAGGTATGTGTGCTCCTGTTCGGTGTGTCGATACGCAGCAGATTTCGTGTTTTAGCAGACACAGATATTAAATATGAAGTGTGATGTGACTCCTCGCAGCCTGATGAAGCTTCCTGCTGAGCTCACAGTTCACAGACGGTGAAACAGGCTGCGGTGTGCGGCGCTGCACCTCCAACTGTTTGTGTCAATCAGCATCGTATCAGCGTCTCTGTTTCTGCGCGCTGAGACACTCGGGCGTAACTTAAGGGCGTCGAGAGAGACGTCTTCTGTTGTCACGCCATCAGTCGCTCGCTGCGAGTTCAAAGTAGAAGAAAAAAAGTGTGTCACTCTAACCCTCCTCCTCTATTTGAGTGTTTCTCTCTCTGCTTGTATTCTTAACTTTTTAATTTGCACTTAAAAATGCACAAAGAGAATCACGAGGAGTCTTCTGAAATCTGTCCTCAATCCTCAACCAAGCAGCAACCTCAGGTGTTGGAAAACGACACGATGTGGCCGAAGTGCAAAAAACTAAAGAAAAAACTGCAGTACCTCAAGTGTCCACTTGAGGCTGGCTGCAGAAGTGAATCATGGTGGTTTCAAACTGGGGACTCGAGCCCAGACCCCAGTACAGATAGATAGATACTTTATTGATCCCGAGGGAAATTCAAATTCAAACACTCACAGTGTGAACACAAATGTACCGTACTCGGGTAGCGTGCCCGAGTCGATTCATGTCTGCTCGAGTACGGTCCACGGGAGATATGAACGTAATCGTGCTCAAACAAGGAAGTGGACCGTCGTTCTTAAAGACTCCTGTTGCTTTAAAAACCGTCGTATCGGCGCAGCACGGGTCGGTTTATATCCTCTGAGCTGCACGGTAGATGTGGACGCAGGAAGAGGGTCGTTGTTGGCATCTCAGAAATAAACAAAAACATCATCAGTGAACAGGATGAACTCATCATGTGAGTGGGAGGGAGAAACACCAGAGAGCCCCAGAACAAAATGTCCAACCTCAGAATCAAACGTGTTTATAGAAACGTTATAAAACACAGACGTGATCTTTCTTAATGATTTTTTTAACATCTCTTCCGTCTTGATTTGATTGGGCGAGGAATTATTGATACATCCGTATAATTATGGCGAGGCTGAGCTGACTCAGTGGGCGTGTTGTAGCTCGTCAGGAAGCTTAAGTCCGCCTCAGTTTCTTCTGAATGACCTCAGCGGCCCGTGCTTTGAGTATGTAGCTGTTAACTGACTGGATGCTCTGTCATTAAAATGTAATTGTAGGGAAGCTATAAACGCTAATGTCCGCTCTCTAGCCTTCAAACGACATCAACAAGAGGAGAGTGGAAAATGAAGATCAGCGCTCGCTCAGGGAGAACTTCACCGTGACCCTGAAGCGACCCCCGGGTGATTTATCAGAGACAGGAAATGAAATAAAGGAGCTGAGAGGATTTGTTTTAATCAAAGAGAAGAAGAAGGAGGAGGATTGATCCAGCAGGGAGGGAGAACTTTCACAATGTGAGGCTGAGCTGAAAGAAATGAGACTTTTCCATCAGCAGGCTGTTATTCTTCTTCATTTGAACGAGGACAATGTGCATTGATCAACTTTTAAACGGATGAAGAATGAGAGAGTCAGCCCGGAGACTTTCTGCACTCCTTTAGCGAGCTGTTAGGCCTCTGAGGACAACAGCAAACACAAAGAGCCAGATTCACTGAAGGAGCTCAACCTGTTTAAGGATCAAAAAGACGCCATAACTTTGGGGAATAATTGTCTCTTTTCTATGCAAATATTCATCGTTGTCAAAAAGTGTCTACTTCACAATTTGCAGCGCTAACAGCCACGCACAGTTAGAGTGAAAAAATGGTCGTCTGCTGCGAGTTGGTTGGAACTGCGCCGCAGGATTTATAAGAGATGTGACGCTCAAACGTTCCAGTGAGTGATCCTGGGGCAATCGAAATCCCCATGAGAACCAACCCCAACCTCCAATGCTGAAGTGTAAAGTCCTGCAGTTCCTGGAGTGTCCACTAGAGGCTGAAGTGTAACATCCTGCAGTTCCTGGAGTGTCCACTAGAGGCTGAAGTGTAAAATCCTGCAGTTCCTGGAGTGTCCACTAGAGGCTGAAGTGTAAAATCCTGCAGTTCCTGGAGTGTCCACTAGAGGCTGAAGTGTAACATCCTGCAGTTCCTGGAGTGTCCACTAGATGCTGAAGTGTAAAGTCCTGCAGTTCCTGGAGTGTCCACTAGAGGCTGAAGTGTAACATCCTGCAGTTCCTGGAGTGTCCACTAGAGGCTGAAGTGTAACATCCTGCAGTTCCTGGAGTGTCCACTAGAGGCTGAAGTGTAAAGTCCTGCAGTTCCTGGAGTGTCCACTAGAGGCTGAAGTGTAACATCCTGCAGTTCCTGGAGTGTCCACTAGAGGCTGAAGTGTAAAATCCTGCAGTTCCTGGAGTGTCCACTAGAGGCTGAAGTGTAACATCCTGCAGTTCCTGGAGTGTCCACTAGAGGCTGAAGTGTAAAATCCTGCAGTTCCTGGAGTGTCCACTAGAGGCTGAAGTGTAACATCCTGCAGTTCCTGGAGTGTCCACTAGAGGCTGAAGTGTAACATCCTGCAGTTCCTGGAGTGTCCACTAGAGGCTGAAGAGTAACATCCTGCAGTTCCTGGAGTGTCCACTAGAGGCTGGCTGCAGAAGCACAGGAAGTCACATACACACCCATTCTAAAAAGTCTGTTTTTACAGCAGAGATTAACATGTTTACAGCCTGGTTCAAAAAACCAAATAGGTGTGATTAGCTCATGTCTGGATGGACACACACTGTACGGGGGGTGAATGTTTTGATGACTCATCAGTTTTGATTTGATGAAGGATAAGAGTTATTCACAATAAGGCGTGTAGCTGACCTGATTGACAGGTGGGCGCGGTGTAACGGTTTGTCAGGAGGTTTAAAACCCGCCTCAGCTCCAGCTCTCAGCCTGTCGTTAGGTTGACTGAAAGTTAGACTGAGACAGCATTTCCAGCATGGAGACCGCCATCGATGGGACTCCAGCGCCCCCTGCAGGGACAGACGGGGGACGACACTCAGGCTTCAAACATTCAGATTTACAGTCTCTGATCGGTACGCCACACTAGTCTGACATTTGACCCCATTCCTCCTCTCTTTTTTCACCCTTAAGCCACAGAGCTCTTCTTTCACACTCATTAGTGGAAGAAGAAAATACCCTGAACTGCACGTTTTGTTTTAATAGTTTGAAGATTTAAATGCTGAACGGCTGCATTTAGTTGTGTTTACCAGTTTATTTAATCTACCAGCAGTACTTTCAGCCGGCTTCATTTGACCCCCAAACAGCGTGGAGCTTTGAGGAAGTGAAGTCTGATTTCTCTGATTGATGGTATCTGTCACAGATTGCAGATGAACCATGTCACCATGAAGCTGGTTCACGTTGACCTCACATGTATCGAGCAGCTTGAACTCAGCAGCGTCTTCCTGCTGTTTAAACTCTTCCTCTTTTCTTTCCGTCTGTTAGAGCTCAGCAGGGAATCAGAAACACGACTTGTTCAGTACTGTTGTGTCTGCGGGGGGGGTCGGTCTCTGTCACAGCTGTGTGTGGCTCAGCGGGCACACAGAAGCTTCATCCCTGCCCGAGGTTGGGGGTTAAAATCCCCGTGGGAGCCGGTCTAGATGAAAGGTTCAACAGAACAACAGATGTTTGTGGTTTTCACAGCAGAAAATCCTCCAGCGGCAGCGAAGCGTCCAGAGCTGCTGCTGCTGGAGGAGAACGATCCTGTGAGTGAGCGACAGACAGAAGACGACTCAGAGAACAAAGGATGCTTTTCTTTTCATGACGTTTAAAGACTCAGTGTGCAGCATGGTGCTCCGTAAACCATGGACGGTTTAAAGAAATGGACGACATCTCCGACTCCTGGATTGCGTCAGAGGATGAATCCTGTGAACTTTGGCTCCTCTGACTTCTCAACACGACACCAACCTGCAGAGACTCTCTTCAGCTTTAAAGCTCGTTCAGACAGAAAGCAAACATTAATATAAGGACACACTTTTAATACCTTGTTTTCATCTACAGTGGGTCATGAATGTAACATGACAACAATAGAAATTCTAGACGCTCAGTGTTTGGTTATTTCTCATTTTAATAAACAGAAATTGCAAGTAAACATCTGCACACTTGTCTGAATTGCACGAATACATCAGCAACATTTTGTACCCTTACACCACCCTGTAAGGGCGTCGCAGGACGGCTTTGATTTTCAGCTTTACTCCTTATTCAGATCCATCTTTTAGATTTTGTGCAATTTGGAATTTTCAGAGTCATCATGGCCTCTGAAGAAGTCTTTTTTTTATAAAAGGTGACCATGTTAACTGGTGCCTTTCAGCCGAATACGTCTGTTGTTGTCGTGGTTACAACAGACGTTGAAGACGATGCTTTACCCATGTCTGGTGGTTTTCTTTACATTCTGGAGTTTTTTGTGGAAATGGTTACCTCCATATCTCATTTGAATTCCTTTAAGCAGAATCAGTTTCTCTCTGTAAGTTATTCACAAATATAAGTCCCCCTCCTCCTGGACTCATCTCCCCCAGAAGCTCCGCCCCTTGCAGGATGTAGTGTGTACGTTTACTGCTTGTAGCTACACTGCAAGCTAACGCACGCTAGCACAAGCTAACGGCCGGTGTTTGTCACCTTCCTGTCCAACAGGAAGTAGATCAACTCCACGTCCACGGGTTAAAGACAACACAAGGTTCACCCTGGTTTTAGAACGAGCTTTATCCGCTTGGTGTTTCTCCTCACTCTCATTATATTTTCTCTTCTTTGCTGCTACGTCCACGTCCGTCATATTCACCGCTTTGAATCTCGTCCAATCACTGAATTGTATCCACTCCTAAACTCACCTGCTGCGCTCTCATTGGCTGGAGGAAACACACCAGCTCCGCCCACAAACATCCCGAGTCGACCAGAACAAATCAGAACAGTAAAATCCAGTCAGAGGACAGAGTCTCTGCAGACACAGTCACCACCACACATGTATGGAGGCCCAGAAGGGACGATGGAGCAGCTTTAGGAGAAGTCTGTGTTTTATTTTGAAGGAGAAGTCTGTATTTTATTTTGAAGGAGAAGTCTGTATTTTATTTTGAAGGAACAAGCTGCTGATGAGCAGATTAAAATGAGGTTATTTGAGCAAAATCTTCTGCTTCTTTTTTTTTTTAAGGAGGTTAGATATTAGTGCGTTACCATGGAAACCCATCCCTACACACTTACTTTGTTTATAAATAATGACTAATTAAAACGTTGTGTTGTTTCTGTGTAACTTTAAGAACAAATGAGACGAATGATTCAGTGTTTGTTTTCCTCTTTACACGCTGTGAGTTCTCGACTCTGATAAATCAAGAGGAGGATAAAATAAAACCACAGGTCTGATGATTGTTCTCCTCTCAGGGGGGGAGCAAAACACACACACACACACACACACACACACACACACACACACACACACACACACACATACATACACAGACATACACACACACATACACACACACACACACACACACACACACACACACACACACACACACACAGACACACACACACACACACACACACACACACACACACACACACACACACACACACACACACACACACACATACACAGACACACACACACACACACACACACACACACACACACACACACATACAAAGGGATAGGGAGAGAAATGGTCTGTAATTACAAAGGAGCTCATCAGAGAAGCTCTATTTTTCCTCTGGTGAGATACAGTCAGTGTTATTAACACACTGATGATGTGTGTGTGTGTGTGTGTGTGTGTGTGTGTGTGTGTGTGTGTCTGTGTGTGTGTGTATGTCTGTGTGTGTGTGTGTCTGTGTGTGTGTGTGTGTCTGTGTGTGTGTGTGTTAATGATCGAACAGTAGGAGCTCGAGGGTCTCTTGTGTAAACCAGACGATAAACGGAGAGCCTGTTAAATAAAAACTCCTGACTTCTTGATGCTGCTGTCCTCGAGACGCAACCAATCAGAAACCTCCAGAGAAATAATGTTGCCAAGCGCAGTCAGTATGGGAGTCAGTCCTCATAGAGCTCTATGTTAAAATGTCCAACTTTACAGCTGCAGTTCCTCCAGTGTCCACTAGAGTCTGTCTCCTGCAGTGAGTGAGTCCTCATAGAGCTCTATGTTAAAATGTCCAACTTTACAGCTGCAGTTCCTCCAGTGTCCACTAGAGTCTGTCTCCTGCAGTGAGTCAGTCCTCATAGAGCTCTATGTTAAAATGTCTAACTTTACAGCTGCAGTTCCTCCAGTGTCCACTAGAGTCTGTCTCCTGCAGTGAGTCAGTCCCCATAGAGTCCCATGTTAAAATAGGCTTAAAGTGATGTAGAATTAGGGGGCGTGGCCAGTCAGATTTGTAGTGAACCTATAGAGTCAGTGTTTTATTCAGAGTAAAGACATTTTTAAAAAAAGGAGATAATTATTAGAGGATCTGACAGATTTTATTTTTAACCTCGGTCTTGTTCGTCCTTCAGACTCTCTCAGATTTCAGGACTTTTCTCAAAACTTTCCAGCCCCCTCCTGAGGCCAGGCTTTCTCTCTGGTTCGTGTATATTTCATCATTTCCTCTCTCTCCTCCTCTCTCTTGATTCTCTCACTCTGAGCAGAGACCGGCGGCTCTCTCTGTGTTCTGATTTAAATAAAGGTAACCTTTTTCTTGCTCTGTCTGAACGTGGACGACCTTTAATTGCTGCAGGTTTAAAGCTACCCTTTGTTCCCCCAGCAGCAGATTGTTAGCAGAGCTGTCACCTCTGCTCTGTGAGAAACAGCACAGTTTGTTCAGGGTCAGTGAACGCATCGCCAGGCAGTCATCTAAACCGTCACTGCCTCGTTCATCATATTTGTTCTGGTGCACTTTGCCGCCCCCGAAGGTCCCTGAGTGCAACTGCACTGTCATTAAACAGTGATGTTAACTCGACCGACTCTACCACTGATCCACAGCCGTCTGGTGCAGGAGTGGAGTTTTGGATATATTGTAGTTTCTTTAGTGTTTTGGATAAGTTTACTCATCACATTCATGTTTTTTGGCTCCAAACCGAACAATTTGTTACCATCTGGTCTACAGCTGAAATATTAAGTCTGCAGTTGTTCTACACAAGAAAATTCAGAGCAAAACATTTATTGAAAGGCTTTATATGTGATGTTTTGATCCAGCAGATGTCGCCCTTGAGCACCAGCATGAAACCAAAACAACTCGCGCTGCATTGTTGTGTTAGCATGCTAATGCTAGCGATCTTTATTCTGCTCGTATCTTCACACTGCATGTAAATTTACCTGAAATGAGCGTGATCTAGAAACACAGTTAAGCAGTGAGTACAGTATGTTATTCTTCTTTTCTCTAGTCCCTCAATTAAACAACTTTTATACACGAGGGGAGGAGTCAGCCGGCCGTCCGGGCGATGTAAACAAAGTGAAGATAGGACTCTGAAAACTCTGAAAACATCACAGACAGTGGGACTCGGGTGTTACACCCATTGTAGACAGTCATGACTCACAGAGTTATTTTCAGAGGAGATACTTGATTTATATATTTAAGTGTGAAACATCACATATTAAGACTTTAACTTCTTCATTTAGTTTCATCAGTTTGTTAAACGCCCTGCTGACGGCGGACTTAGCCATGATTGTGACAGGTTGAATTAACCTAACTCCGCCCCTTTTGAGACAACACTCTCTCCAGGTTGATTTATCTGTTTATGAAGCAGCTTCATGATCTCAGGTGTCAGGATTATCTTGGGATGTTGAACTCACTTCTTACTAAAGGCGTCTGTTTTTGAAGCGCTCTCATTGGTTGTTGACGATGTAGATGTCATTACACTTCATGAGTTTACAGAAGTCCAGAGTTAAGATGATATGAAACATGTCTGAATGTAAAGAGGACATGAAGACGTGATGTGATGGTGAAACGTTTTTGCCGTAAGGAGACAAAAAGACATTTTGACTTCACTGTGAATAAAACTGAGAATTTTACAAATCACAGCGCAGGAGCTGTTGGTCTCCCTCTGCCTCAGTCTGTTTGTGTGTTTGTCTCTATTAGAAGTCCTTTAATACTCGGTCCTTTCTGATTTCACAAAGAGAAATCATGAGATGAATTGGAACTGTTTGGATGATTTCTTTGTGGAGCTTCGGACTGATTATAATTTCTGACTTTAAAGGAAAGAAGAAGAAGAGGAAGTGTTCCTTTTTGTATCTTTTATAGAAGCTCTTTGTACTCCGCCCGTCTTCATCCTCTCCGCTGCTGGCTGTTAAATAAAAAATCTCTGCAGGACGTCTGGTCGCTGATTCCATCTCTCGGCTCGTCTGCTCTCTACATGTTGCTCCTCGGTTGCGTCACCGCTGCCACTCGGTCCGACTGAAAACTGGGCAGAGAGCTTACAAAGAAAAAAAAACTGCCATCAAGGCGGTCGTCACCATTTTTTTCAAAGCCGCTGCCATCAGAGACGAAGGATGACTTCCTGCTGCTGCCGGAGGCGTGACAGGACTGAGTGTGTCAGGGTTTTTATTTCTACATGAGACTTCCTGCTGACAGAAACAAGGACGGCGTGCAGAGCGCAGGATGAAGACGTGTCGGAGTAAAAGGTGTTCTGACTCGCTGCCTGCTGGTCGCCTCATTATCCCCGCTCCTCTCCTCTCCTGCAGATACTTCCTGTCAGAAGAGTCTCCATCAAACTGTCAGAATGAGAGTTCAAACCTGCAGCTTCCCTCGTCTCACTCCAGTTTTATTGTCTGGAATCAAAGTCGGCTCCTCAGCTGTTCACAAAAACTGAAGAATGTCTTTTTTTATTACATCGACATCTTACTGAAAGATAAAATACCTCATTAAGTGATAACTCTTTAATAATGGTTTGACTGTAGGTGTCCATGTTTTCAGATATATGTCTGTAAGACATCAAGTCAACCTTTGAGGGTAAAGAGAGGGCCTCTAAAGGGCTTTGGATCAAGAGGTCCGACCTGCTGGGACACAAGTCAGGGCCTGATCAACACCGGCTGGGTCGCCTGAGAGAGGAGATGAACACCCGATGAATTTAGGGTACAACACTGATGATATGTCCCAGCGTATCCTTGGATGTTTCTTCAAATCATAAGATTAATACCTCCAAAGAAATTACATTAAACATTTTAGTTAGCCTCTAGTGGACACTGGAGGAACTGCAGCTGTAAAGTTAGACATTTTAACATAGAGCTCTATGGGGACTGACTCACTGCAGGAGACAGACTCTAGTGGACACTGGAGGAACTGCAGCTGTAAAGTTAGACATTTTAACATAGAGCTCTATGGGGACTGACTCACTGCAGGAGACAGACTCTAGTGGACACTGGAGGAACTGCAGCTGTAAAGTTAGACATTTTAACATAGAGCTCTATGGGGACTGACTCACTGCAGGAGACAGACTCTAGTGGACACTGGAGGAACTGCAGCTGTAAAGTTAGACATTTTAACATAGAGCTCTATGGGGACTGACTCACTGCAGGAGACAGACTCTAGTGGACACTGGAGGAACTGCAGCTTTTTTCCCTTTTGTAATGGCTTTGATTTTCAACACCAGAGGTTCAAATCATCACCAATCAAAACTGATGAGTCATCAAAACATTCACCCCCCGTACAGTGTGTGTCCATCATGAGCTAATCACACCTTTTGGTTTTTTGAACCAGGCTGTAAACATGTTCATCTCTGCTGTAAAAACAGACTTTTTAGAATGGGTGTGTATGTGACTTCCTGTGCTTCTGCAGCCAGCCTCTAGTGGACACTCCAGGAACTGCAGGATGTTACACTTCAGCCTCTAGTGGACACTCCAGGAACTGCAGGATGTTACACTTCAGCCTCTAGTGGACACTCCAGGAACTGCAGGATTTTACACTTCAGCTTCTAGTGGACACTCCAGGAACTGCAGGATGTTACACTTCAGCCTCTAGTGGACACTCCAGGAACTGCAGGATGTTACTCTTCAGCCTCTAGTGGACACTCCAGGAACTGCAGGATGTTACTCTTCAGCATCTAGTGGACACTCCAGGAACTGCAGGATGTTACACTTCAGCTTCTAGTGGACACTCCAGGAACTGCAGGATGTTACTCTTCAGCCTCTAGTGGACACTCCAGGAACTGCAGGATGTTACTCTTCAGCTTCTAGTGGACACTCCAGGAACTGCAGGATGTTACACTTCAGCCTCTAGTGGACACTCCAGGAACTGCAGGATGTTACTCTTCAGCCTCTAGTGGACACTCCAGGAACTGCAGGATGTTACACTTCAGCCTCTAGTGGACACTCCAGGAACTGCAGGATGTTACTCTTCAGCCTCTAGTGGACACTCCAGGAACTGCAGGATGTTACTCTTCAGCCTCTAGTGGACACTCCAGGAACTGCAGGATGTTACTCTTCAGCATCTAGTGGACACTCCAGGAACTGCAGGATGTTACACTTCAGCTTCTAGTGGACACTCCAGGAACTGCAGGATGTTACTCTTCAGCCTCTAGTGGACACTCCAGGAACTGCAGGATGTTACACTTCAGCATCTGCCTCATTTTTCAACACTGGAGGTTTCTGATTGGATATGTCATATCTTCTGCTGCAAAGGATTGGGCGTGGCTACCACAAAAGGATGCAGTATAGGGAACATTGATGGAGATAAATGTATCTAAAACATTACTTTTCTCTAATGTGCTCATTTTTAGTATTTAAGTACATTTTTAGTATTTGGGTTATATTTGGCTGGTAAAGGGAGTTGAAAAACAAAACAAGAACAGTGTGAGAGGATCTGTGTGCAGCAGCTGTTGAGAACAAATAGATTTCTCAGCAGAGATTCAAAGATCACACCGTGTGAGAACAGCAAACAGAGGCTCTGAGAAAAAGGCCGCCGTGTCCCTCTGAGGAAGGTAAAATCCTGCAGGAGAGACCTGAGGCGGAACAATCCCACCAGTCCCTCTGAGGCCGACAGGTCAGACTTTTATTGACAGGAAGGAGCTCGATACAGCAACAACAGCAACTCACAATTTTTTTTATGTCTTACTTTCAAAAGAAGACGAGGAAGAGGGCTGAAGTTTGGATTAATTGTGTTCTTCAGTTTTGATATTTTGAATGACGCTTTGGGAGAATACAAACTTCCCTCCGTTGATGAGCTGCTGTGAAACCAAACAAGGTCAGATTCTGATTATTATTAAATTGATGGATTTGACCGCTGTTCTAATTAAATCAAGCAGATGGCCTCGTTTTAAGAACACAGGGAAGTTTTTTAATTTAATTCAACACATAAACCTCATTCATCGATCGCTCCGAGCTATTTTTCTGATCGCTCGTTCCTGAATATTTTCGGATTTGGCCCCGAGCTAATCTCCTTTTTCCGGGCAGAGAAAATGTCAGGACACATTACAACACTGTCAAAATAAAAGCAGTTTGGAGAAGCCAACAGGTGATTCACAGCAATGAGTGAGTCGCTGCAGAGCCACAGCGTGAAAACATGTTCAGGATGAAGAAGCTCTCTGTTGGATAAATTGAAAAAAGGATATTTGGATCGTTTAGCTGCACACACCATCTGTAAATCTTCACAGCAGGTAAACATCCAGGATGATGCATCTGTTTACAACCGCTTCACACTTTCAGCTTCCTGGCATCAGATTTCTGGAACAGGAGAATTAATCCTGCAGATCTGCAAGCTGTGAATCCTTGTATTTTGGTTTTGGCTGAAAATCAGACAAAATGATAGTATTTCATCAGATCTGAGACGGCTGAGGCAAAAACTGCAAAAATATCAACCATGTGGGAGAGAAGCAGCTCACAGGTGGGAGTGTTTCCCTTGCAGTGGACACTAAAAACAAAGATTTATATGCAGAAGTTAAAAGATTTACTAAAACACTCTCGAGTAGAAGGAGCTCCTCCAACCTTCAGCGAGGTGATCTGGTTCGACATCCCTGACGCCTAGCCTCCACCATTGGTCCCCACAACCACCGGTGTCCTCATTCATGCACGACCTGCTCCGACCTCCAGCTCAGCGGACAGGAAATGTGAACAACACGAATGCGAGGAATACAAAGGAGAAATCCTTCCTGCATATTTTCCCACTTGCTCTTTTTATAAACCGTCTCGAGATAACACTTGTTATAAAAAGTCCTGTTAACAGTTTTTCTTTACCCATGTTGATAACTACTCAAGCACTACATTTCCCATGAGCCACAAAGTGCCGCTCACTGTTTTTACTCTTCATTCAGAACTCATCCTTCAAGCTGGACTGCAATTAAAACATTTTTATTTCACAATAACAGCGTTAGTGTGTCAAGACCTGCACAGGTGGAGCTCAGGTAAAAGATTATGCAGGAACAGGGGCGTAGTGGGGGAGGGGGGCTGGCTACCCAGGCCCTGGTGGGAGGAGGTCCTTATTTTAGATAACAGCAGAGAGATCCAGCAGAGGGCGCTCTCACTGTAACTTCACCATTGCATGCACTCTTGACCTCAGTAAATGAAGACAGTGATGTGGAAAAAGTAACGGGCCTGCGATTCAGGAGACGCAGACGTTCATGAGGGAGACTCGTCTCTCTGCAGACAGCAGCTCACTGATTGGTGGAGAGACACGGGGTCGCTACAAACCTGCAAATATTTGTGTGTACAGTGAACGTCTGTGCGCTCCGAACGGTCGCTCTCGTTGGATATAGTGCGGACATTGGCTACATTGGGTTTATTGTGGATATTGGCAATGTTGGTATTAATGCAGATATTGTCAGTGTTCAGTTTTATGCTTTGGGTATTGGCAACATTGGGATCTATTGTGGACATTGGCAATGTAGGAATTTATGCATTGGATATTTGAACACTTGGATTTAGGCGTTGGAAGTTGGCAGACAATAAAATGTTGGGATTATTGTGGACTCTGGCAATGTTGGGATCTGCAGTCGGACACATGCATCCAAAATTTGCTGTTGTTTTGTGCAATTTATACAGTGTGAAGGAGTTCTCTTCAATTTGGGGGTTAGAGAAGTTTCTTCTGTGTGTGTGTGTGTGTGTGTGTGTGTGTGTGTGTGTGTGTGTGTGTGTGTGTGTAAATCAAATGCCAACAGAGTTCATATTGATGTCTGAAATGTCTCTGAAGGTCAAACAGCTGTGACAAACTGTGACAAAAATACAAATCAACATGTGGACTTATTCTTCATCTCATGTGTCACTTCCATCGATGTCTGTGGAGGTTCTCAGTCCTCAAGGTCATGGAGGTCATGATTCAAAGGCAGCTGGACTCGGTTGCAGATCTTAGAAAATGTTTCACCTCTGCTCCAAAATTCTTCTTCATTTCTAAACTATATGCTAAGCTAAGCTAAATGATCATGTTTTCATCATGCTTGTGCCCTTTTCAATTCACAGGTTGGGGGGGGGGGGGTCAGTTGTGGCAGCTGAGGGGGAACGAGGCAGAGGACTCAACGGTTGCAGGGCACATGCAGACCAAGGCACCGAAATTCGACTATCTGGTGGACGGAGCTAGAAATGTAAGCCTCTGTGAATCATTAGCGTGCTAATCATTAGCATGCTAATGATCAACGATGACTCCCATCAGAGTCGTTAGCTGAGTCGTTAACCCAGTTTATCCAACCCCGGTGGTTGGAGTCACATGTTCCAAGGTGGGAGTGGGGCTTCAGTTGTTTTTGGAGAGAATTCAAAACAGCATTGTAAGCCAGGTGGAAAAACCGTCTCTTAACCGAGGTGGTGGTCTGAGACGCCATCTTTCACCAACCTACACTGCTGTTTTCAATTCTCTCCAAAAACAACTGAAGGCTGTAAACATGTTTATTTCTGCTGTAAAAACGGCTTTTTTGCCCGTTGTGTGTATGTGACTTCCTGTGTTCCTGGAGCCTCAAGCAGACACTCAACAAACTGCACTGGTTTCATTTTTCAAGCTTGCTGCTTGTTTACTTTAAATTATTTCATCTCACATTTTATATATTTCCTCAGATTCAGCCCTGAACATGGTCGCTGGGCATTTTAACCCTGTGAAGCCTAAATGTAAAAGTAATAAAGCAAAACATTCACCTTCCAGATGTTGCAGGACACCCTGATACAGGAAGTGAAGGTTTTATTTATTCTTTATGTATTTGTTTAATCTTTTGTTAGAATTCTGTGAAATGTTAATCTGGAAAGCTTTCTCTGTTTTCTCCTTGGCTGGTAGGCAGCTCCTCATGCTGACTGGCTGCTGTATAGGTCACAAGCTCTGCTTCGTCCAAGACACCAGATGGGAAATGGGTCAAACAATTTAATCAAAATACACATCAAATAACTCATTTACTTTCAATGAGTTTCCTCTGGAGGGTGTCTGGGCTTTAAAGATAGGAGGAGGAGCTCAGGCATTCAGGGGAGCTCGGAGTAGAGCTGCTACTCCTTTGCATTGGAAGGAGCCAGCTGAGGTGGTTCAGGCTTCTGATAGGCTCCTCCTGGTTGCATCCCTTTGGAGGTTTTCAAGGTAGGAGGTTTTCTGGGAGGAGACCCCGAGGTAGACCCAGAGTCAATGGAGGGATGATATATCCCATCTGACCTGGGAACGCCTCAGGATCCCCCAGGAGGAGCGGGAACATGTTGATGATTTACGTCCAAGTGTTCTCTCTTTTTTAGAAGTTTAATTTAATGAATTACTTGATGCTATAAAAAGGAGTATGATTGACAGCTCTGTTGACAAATGAGGCTCCTGCACCGGATAATCAGGGTAGAGGTGAGAATAAACATAATGGATGCTGACACACGAGTCATTGAACTCTCCTGAAGCTCTGTCTGGTATGGGAGGTGTTTATTGTAATCTTACATGCAGGTCTCTCTCTGCAGAGCGGCTGATACGCTGCAGCCATTTCCTTATCTTTAGCTGTGGTCAAGCAGACTTTAGACTCCAGTAGACAGGTGTTAAATAAGTGCATTTGTGCAGAAGTGAATAATGATCGCTAAAGGAGTCTGTGGAGAAACTTATGGTCATGTTTGCAGAACTCCTGTTTAACTTGATTTAAATACAGAATATGAAACACAAAGGCTGAACAGTGTAAATTATTCTCCAGCCGACTCAAACATGCAGAAACTCTCAATTAAAATGAGCCAATTACTTTTTGTTTTGAAGTTTTTTTTTGGTCTGTGCGGTTTGAAGCGCATTAAGACAAAATGAGAGCAGACGTGAGACTGATTGTGAATTCATGAAGGTGTCGTAAATCATCAGCAGAAGAAGAAGAAGAAGAAGAAGAAGGTGTGAGTGAAGCTGCAGGCTGCCAGACTGTTTGAATGATCCCATTAAAGAGACGTTTACATTTACAAGTAGATTTATTATTTCACAATTCTGATGGGCTGGGTTCAATCTTCAGGATGTTTTTGTCTGTTGAGGTCATTGCGTCCACTTTTGGATTACTGACCTCTGTGTTCCCCTCCAGCTTTAATTGTCCTCACCTGTGTCGTTAGTCTCACCTGTGTTCGATTACCTCCGTGTCTATTTAGTCTCAGTGTTCCTTTTGTTGTCAGCTTTCATGAATACCTACGACCTTAATGTTGATGATGATGATGGTAATGACGATGGTTTTTGTTTGATAACGACGACTTATAAGATGGTTTCTATACTGATTAGAGCTCTCAAGAACTGCCCTCAATGTTGTGCTTTGCCTCTGGTCACTTCCTGTCAGCACCTGTGTGTCCAATCAGACTCAAAGCTGATCGTTTGCTCTTACTGACATTGTTCCCTTTAGATCCTTGTTTGTGTTGTTCTTCCTCTCTGATGTACGTCTCTTTGGATAAAAGAGTCTGATCAGTGAATTGTAGAATTGTAGAAATGTAGCTGTCCCATGTCTGCCGTGTTTTTCTTCCTCGTGGCGCCTTGTCGTTCCTCCTTGTTTCACCTTTTGTACTATGTAACGAAAGTTCATTTTTTGTTTTGCCTTTTTGTTTGATAAATATTTTTTGTTACTTCTGCAATTCCAGTTCAGCATCTTTCCTAGATCGTGACAGTTATCAGTACCTAAAGGGGAGAGAACAGTTCAATATTTACCTCTGAGACGTGAAGCAGAAGCATTGAAGGGTTTTACTGAATAAAGAACAAACACCAAACACCTCTAACTTTTTGTTCCAGTCTCATTAGGGATGAGTTGAACATGACTGAGGTGGTTTTTTAACGGTTGAATTGAAACTTTTGGTTTGTTTTTGTCTCTCAGTCTCAGACGTTTCATTCAGTGAATCCTCCGTCCGTCTTCTCTGACGCCAGCGAACGCTCTCAGCTGATTTTAAAAAGCGACTCCACAGCTGAGCGTTCAGTGTTCACAGCCGTTTCCCCGCTGACAGCACTCTCTGCATGCTTCTGTAAATTGGATCGGAGCTGCGACTCTTTAGCTTTTTTTAAAACTTGCTGGTGGTCGCTCTGGTGTTACCCATAATTCACTGCTCTCTGTGTCGTCCTCAGCAGCTCGGACATCGACTGTGAACACGTCAGCAAACTGGCATCGAGTTCCTGCTGGAGATCATCTGCGGCGGAACAAAACTAAAATTTACTGTTCTTTACTTCAGTCCTCGATCTTTGACTTCATCACGGCTCCGAGGGAAATAAAAGAATCCCTGAAAAAATCACAATTTAACACGTGGAATACGTTTATTTTGGGGCTTTTATTGTAGAGACAGGACAGTGGTTAGAGTCAGAAATCAGGGAGCGAGAGAGTGAGGAGTGACGTGTGGGAAAGGAGCCCCAGGTCAGATTTGAACCCGGGCCGTCCGCTTGAAGGACTAAAGCCTTCGTATATGGGCCGTGCACTACTAACCTACTTGCGCCACTCTTTGTAGGTTTTTGTACTATTTGTACGGTGTAATATCGATGTCCCAGTCTGCACTCCACAGACACAGTCAGACACACACACACACACACACAGCACTGTGCTCCCCCGCTGGCTCAGCTGATCCTGTCTCTCCTCTGTAACGACTCTGAAGACGGGACAGAGGAGGGGTCACTCTGTCGTTCCATTACGTCTTCTCTACATTCAGATTGAAGGTGAAATGTCACAGCGGCGTAAATATGACGGCGGTCTGAAGAGGGCTGAAGAAACAGGAACACAGGGGGAAGGATCCAAATGCAGACGAGAAGAGATGAGATTAATCACACAAGCGGTCAGGCTGCAGTGGAGCGTGGTATCTTCACTGTGATGAGAATATGAACATGTTAGTCTCCTCTCTTAATCAGCCTCCATTAAATCAGCTGTGAAGGAATTCATTCATATCGATTCAAACTAACGAGCATCAAACTGATTTTCTCTTCTTTTGGCCTGAGGCGGGAAATATCGATCCTGAAGAGATCAAAGACACAAAGACACATTTTATTTAATTTAATAAACACAATCCAAAATATGAAATCATGAATTTTCCCCTTGAGACTTAAAGATCTGTGCGCCCGCTTTAATCAGAGCGAGGAGCGGGGTAATGAGAGAAGAACTATGAATAAAATAATCAAACTCAAAGTGTTTTATTTTTGTACATCGAGCATTTGAAATAATCATACCCCCCTCTGAGCCCCCCCCCCCCCCCCCCCCCCCCCCCCCCCCCCCCCGCTCTGAGACCAAGATGGAGAGAACATACATTTTTCTTTCTTCTCTTTTCTTTAAAACGAGGCCATGTCCACGAGGAGCTGCTCCATAAGGGCAGGAATAATGGGGTATTCTCCCTCCCCCTCCCCCCTCACTTCTCCACCAGCCATCGCTCACCTTCCCCCTCACACAACTCAAGGAGTCCAGATCTCATTTCTGCAGAGGCCTCAGATAATGTCACAGCAGGTGAGCATCATGTTTTAAACAGGAGGACACCTGGGTCACCGTTCACAGAGACCCGGAGTGAGAAGAAAATTAATTATTTCAGATTTGATCGTTTGTGTCCTTAATTTCTATTTGATATTATATGTTAAGGCTCATCTGCTCCTGTAGGGGGCAGCGTTTCGGTCAGCTCTGCATGGGTCTGTAAACCTTTCTGTGTTCTAACCTCTCTCCATTTTTCAAAAGCATCTCCAATATTGATCCTAGTTTGAGCACGTTTCTGCTCGTGGAGCTTATTAGAAACATGCAGAGGCTTTTTAGGTCGGGTACAATCACTTCTATCTGAACCACTTCTCTTGCCCGCTTCCATCGCTGCAACACCTGTTGACCTGATAACTGCTCTCATATCTGACAAACAGAGGGGCGTCCAAAACGGCCGTGTGGGGGCGTGTCTTAAACACGCTACCCTACCTTCTCTGGTCCAAACAAATCCAGAGCATTCAGGAGCAGAATCTAAAGTTAGAAGGAGGACATACTGACTGCTGCATTGTTGTCAGAGAAGCCAGCACTTCAACATGTTTCCTTAATGATCAGATAGTAAGATACCTTTATCATCTCACTCTCTACACAGCTCACTGATTGGTCCTTTATCATCTCACTCTCTACACAGCTCACTGATTGGACCTTTATCATCTCACTCTCTACACATGTCACTGATTGGACCTTTATCATCTCACTCTCTACACAGCTCACTGATTGGTCCTTTATCATCTCACTCTCTACACAGCTCCCTGATTGGACCTTTATCATCTCACTCTCTACACAGCTCACTGATTGGTCCTTTATCATCTCACTCTCTACACAGCTCACTGATTGGTCCTTTATCATCTCACTCTCTACACAGCTCACTGATTGGTCCTTTATCATCTCACTCTCTACACAGCTCACTGATTGGTCCTTTATCATCTCACTCTCTACACAGCTCACTGATTGGTCCTTTATCATCTCACTCTCTACACAGCTCACTGATTGGTCCTTTATCATCTCACTCTCTACACAGCTCACTGATTGGTCCTTTATCATCTCACTCTCTACACAGCTCACTGATTGGTCCTTTATCATCTCACTCTCTACACAGCTCACTGATTGGACCTTTATCATCTCACTCTCTACACATCTCACTGATTGGTCCTTTATCATCTCACTCTCTACACAGCTCACTGATTGGTCCTTTATCATCTCACTCTCTACACATCTCACTGACTGGTCCTTTATCATCTCACTCTCTACACAGCTCACTGATTGGTCCTTTATCATCTCACTCTCTACACAGCTCACTGATTGGTCCTTTATCATCTCACTCTCTACACAGCTCACTGATTGGTCCTTTATCATCTCACTCTCTACACAGCTCACTCTCTACACAGCTCACTGATTGGTCCTTTAATGGGGTTTACAGTTAACAGCAGCTGTACTGTATTTATAAAAAGAGATGGATTTTCATTATTTCATGAAGAACTGGACGCGTTCAGATGAATGTAAAGATACACGATAAGATGTTTGCAGAGTAAAAATGACAGCTGCACGTGTTTGTCTTCAGGTTGATTTATTCTCTGTCTTCTTTGGGAGCGGCGCCGTCTCCTCGTCATTAAACATGCATTAAAATGAACCCTGAGACGTCCCAGCAGACGTTCAATCGGGGGCGTCAAAGTTCAGCTCAGGCGTGTAGGCGGAAAACGACCTTCAGCTCCCCCCTCCCCGTCCTCAGGTAGATCCTCCACCTGCAGCTCTTCATCCATCTTCCCCTCGTCTTCAGAGAGAAGACATAAATCACGCGGCATCAGCAGAGCGTGGTGTCACTAACGATCCCCGCGAGCAGCGCCGTTTGTTGTCAGCACGTATCGAATGAGAGGACGTTCTCTCTCTCTGACTTATTAACGTCCAAATACCAAATCATCCGTCTCACTTTACACATGCTCGGTGGTGTTGTTCCTGCTCGGAGCGGCGGCCTCGCCTGCAGATAACCAGGAGAGGCTTCATTCAGTCCCAAACGGACACATAATGGCGTGCGTAATGAGCAGCTCGCCTCGAAACAATGGAGCAGATGGCGCTTTTACTCCGATAAATAACAACGCAGTCATTGTCTCAGGACAGTCCTCCATGATGATGTTTACTCGCAATCAGCGGGGCGACATTATGCTCACAGTTTCATAATCACCTGCGTTCATTTCTAATCATCCGCTCCACTTTTCTCTCGTTTTTATGAAGCTTTAAATCGTCTCTCTGTGACCTCAGCGCTCAGTCTTTATTTCTGTCCTCCTGTTAGCACTCCCTCAACACGTCCTCCATGTTTATCTCTGTTAATTCAGCCTGATATCTTTTTAACAACTCCATCAGAAGAAGACTCGTCCCCAGCGATGATGGATTCTAGTTGTTGATTTCATTATCAGATGGAGTGAGTTTTAGCTGGCTTTGAAGTCAAGACCAACCTACCTGAGACCCAGCCAGACCAAAACCAAGGTAGGGTAAGACCAAGACATTTAGGGATCGACACCCGGCCAAGATCTACACAATTAAGGGTTTGAGCCAACACCAAGGCAGGACAATACCAAGACAAGACCAAACCAAGACCCAGACCAAGGCAGGGATCGAGACCTGAGTCAAAAACCCAGACTTTAAAGGGATTGAGACCTGAGACAAGACCAAGGCCCCAGTTGGGCAGGGCGCACACTCGCTCCCTGTTGGAGGTTATTGTAGCTCAATAAGTCCTCAAACATCCACCACAGATATATTATTTCACCTCCAGCTTTTCTTCTTTATATTAAAACACAATCCTCTCTTTGTGGAGTCGTTCTTTCTCTTCAGACGCTGCTCTACACGTCATCGTTACATCATCGCTCTCTTACGGTTAATTAATTTATTCAGTCACTTCTAACAGCCTCCTCTCCCTGAGCTGTCGTGTCTCCCTGCTCGTCTTCTCGCTCATTTAAGATAAATCTTTAAATTAAAAATAGCTCATTTTAAAGCATCTCCTTTATTTCCCCATGTGTCTCTGTCACTGTTTGATCACTTTGAATCTCAGTCTTCAGCCCTGCTGCTGCTCTGCTAATATCACAACTGATTTAATTATTCAAA
>NW_026870209.1:92500-105702 GCF_963584025.1 Labrus mixtus
CCCTCCTCTCTAGAGTCCATGCTCACTCAGGTCACCATGTGGTGGACTCTGAAGCTTCAGTGTTTATCCAGCTCTGCATGGGTCTGTAAACCTTTCTGTGTTCTAACCTCTCTCCATTTTTCAAAAGCATCTCCAATATTGATCCTAGTTTGAGCACGTTTCTGCTCGTGGAGCTTATTAGAAACATGCAGAGGCTTTTTAGGTCGGGTACAATCACTTCTATCTGAACCACTTCTCTTGCCCGCTTCCATCGCTGCAACACCTGTTGACCTGATAACTGCTCTCATATCTGACAAACCGAGGGGCGTCCAAAACGGCCGTGTGGGGGCGTGTCTTAAAAGCGCCTACCTTCTCTGGTCCAAACAAATCCAGAGCATTCAGGAGCAGAATCTAAAGTTAGAAGGAGGACATACTGGCTGCTGCATTGTTGTCAGAGAAGCCAGCACTTCAACATGTTTCCTTAATGATCAGATAGTAAGATACCTTTATCATTTCTCTACACAGCTCACAGTCTTCACTCAGCTAAAGACAAAGAAACAGTTTAATGGAGCCTCATCAGATCTAATCTTCGATCTTAGGGCTCAATAATGATCTAACCAACGGGCTGACTGACAGGATGCACAGTCGTCGTGTTCTCTCTGCAGGTAATTGGCCAATTTGGACTTTTAGATTTACTCCTCTGTTCTGGATCAGTGCAGATGATTGACAGGAAACACTCAGGTGCTGCTGCTCACACCTGGAGACGTTTAGAGGGGCTGAGAGAAGAAGTTCAGCCCGAACAGGAACAGGAACCCTATCTTATATAAAGTGATGTTAACTTTGACTGTACTGTGACTTGTACTGTCAATGTCATTGTGAGGTTCTGTGAGGTCTTGTGTCATGATGGGTCGTCTTTTGTTGTGTTGTGATGTGTTTTGTTTGGTTGTCTTGTGATGTGTCTTCTGTTTGCAGCGTTGTCGTGATGTGCTGTGTCATGTCGGCTGTGGATCTTCGGCCTGTTGACGGACTAAACGGCCTCCTTTCCTCCTCCTCCTCTTCTTGAACCGTCACGCCTCCAAACAGCGAGAGCATTAATTACTGCTGCTGTTTGGGAATCAGGCCCAGGATGTTGAGACAGCTGGGAGATTATCTGCTTTACTCTCAGAGGGTTAAAGAGCAAACACACAGCTGAACATCCTCATGGAGAAAGAAAATCCCCTTTAACACCCCCTGAATGAAGGCAGCAGCATAGTGACTTTATTCTCAGTTCTGTAGTAAAAGTACAAATATGGAAATGAAGATGAGTATGTTCTGAGCGAGCAGTGGAGGAAAGTGTCTTCTGAGGTCTAAGTCAAAAGTCAAACAGCAATAATATGCAATGAAAGTATTTGACTATCGCTGGGTTTTGTTCTCAATCAGAATATGCAAATAACCCCCCCGATCATTTGTCCAATAATCCTCAGGTGTGTGGTGTCATTACGATTATTTTACTGCTGCCCATCGAGTCGGAGCCTCCCCGTTCTGGAATCACCTCCAGCTCGTGCCTAAACCGTCTTCTCATCGTGTTCTGTTCTTCGCTGCAAAGCAGAACAAACAGCAGGACAACCAGCAGACATGTCCATCGTCCTCCATCTTTGTTTTTCTTCTTCTGAAGTCACGTTTCATCACGTGAGTTTCTGTCTGTGAAATCGTTTCGACCCGGTGTCTGGCTGATTTGCTGTTAAAAGTGGTTTTAAACTGTCCTCGTGTCTGTGGTCTCCCATGTTTTGAAAACCGTCTGGTACGTAGCTACCCTGAGGACCCGATCACTAAGACACGCGCCCTCCTACACGCGGTCATTCAAAAACAGTTGCGAGCACCTGTACGTGCAACCCAATAAAATAAGTGAGAAAAAAACCAAACGTAGAGCTGTCTCCGTAGCTTTGCTCCGAGACGAGGAGGGCGAGGAGGGGAAATGTCCTAAATCTGAAGTTTTGGGTTCTTGGTAAACGGAAACCGTACGGTGAATTCCACCATCTCTTCAGTGAGCTCTGTTTGGTCAGAAGTCCCGCCTCCTCCTTGATTTGATTGGCGGCTTTGGCCAAAAGTGACACTGACGATCGCTGCGACTCGGCGTCTTGAGCGGCGGTACGAGCTGGACCAGAGGAAAACAACACTTCTGCTGGTGACGCTCGGCCCTTAGCTTACGACCTCGAATAAGAGTAGAATATCAGTTAACGTTAAGACTTGAACATCTCTCTGTGTCAGAGGAGAATCAGACTGTAAGCTAACGCTAGCAGCTATACTATGTAGCACTTTATGCTAATATTAGCAGCTCTTATGAATCTGCCTTAAAGCTAATATTGGTAGCTCCGTTATATCAGCGTTTAAGCTAATGTTAGCAGCTCTGACTGCTCTGGATCTACGTAAATATCAACCCAGCAAACATTCTTCTGGAACGTGTCTTTGTTGATTGCTTTCATTTTTTCTGCTGTGATTGAAGGAAACATGACCAACAACACTCTCGGAGGTTATTGATAAAACTTTTAATATCATAAGTCAGTTTGTCATTGTTTAGCACACAATACTGCATGTTAACACAACAATAAGTCACATGACCCGACGCCTGCCGTCCTCTCCGTCTCTCCTTGAGCCCGCAGCTGCTGCTCCGTGATCCCATCAGTCCAAAGAAAAGATGGAGGATGTAGCTACACAGAGGTTTTCTTTAGGTGCTGATTTAAAGGGACAGTTGTGTGAGGTTCTTGTTAACGTGTGCGTGGCCCCTTTAAGTATCTCCTCTGAAAATAACTCTGTGAGTCATGACTGTCTACAATGGGTGTAACACCCGAGTCCCACTGTCTGTGATGTTTTCAGAGTTTTCAGAGTCCTATCTTCACTTTGTTTACATCGCCAGGACGGCCGGCTGACTCCTCCCCTCGTGTATAAAAGTTGTTTAATTGAGGGACTAGAGAAAAGAAGAATAACATACTGTACTCACTGCTTAACTGTGTTTCTAGATCACGCTCATTTCAGGTAAATTTACATGCAGTGTGAAGATACGAGCAGAATAAAGATCGCTAGCATTAGCATGCTAACACAACAATGCAGCGCAAGTTGTTTTGGTTTCATGCTGGAGCTCAAGGGCGACATCTGCTGGATCAAAACATCACATATAAAGAGTTTAAGGAGAGACCAGCCTGAGCAGGTACAGAAGCTCAGCTAGAGCGCTCTGCAGACGGGTCTAATTTAGCTAATTTGAAGAAAAACAGAGCCAAAGAATGCAGGAATAAATTAACGCTATATTAATATAATTCACAGCTCTTTACTTCATGAAAAAGCCACTTTCTTTTAGCAAGTGTGTATATCGTGAGGACCATGGGCTGAGTCTTCATGCAACAACAAAAAAGACATTATGAGCTGAACACCAACTTTCAAGACAAACTTCCTTTCAGCTGTTCTGGTCCAACTTAATTTGCGAAACTTTAAAGAAGGTCTGTATAAATGTCAGCTTCCATGTGGGCGGGGAGCTCGGGTGGTGAGACCTGCAGACTGCAGGCATGTGGAAGCCGCTGGTCCTGAAGTCCTGTTTTTACCAAGTCCCGTAGCTCTCTGGGTCGAGTATATGAGCTCAGAGTTTAGGAGGAACGCGTATGTGGTGTGATGATGTCAGGCTAAAACAAAGCGGCTTGCTTGTGGAAACTAAAGCGCTGAGATTTATTTATTTTTTGACTTTTTACACCTTTATTTTAGAGACTACATGCAGAGCTGTATAGCCCAGCTCTCATGTCGGTTTCTCCTTAAAGGGGCGGAGCTAACCAATGTCTCCTCTGGATAATATACCTACTCCTGACAAGTACCTCAAACAACCACCCTTCAAAAATACAGAACTGTCCCTTTAAGAAGAAATCTCAACATTGCTAGACTTTTACAACGGAGGGACACAAGAAGTCCTCATTTCATGTTTCCTTGTTGAGCAGCTTGAATTAACTCTGACTGTTTATTAAACCGTGTTGTGCTAAATGTTCCTCTCTTTTGGTTTGAAATCAATGTGACATTTTCTAGAGAAAAAACGATTTCTGGAATGATTTGTTTCACTTAAATGGAAGGTCATGAAGATGTGAAGAGCTTCTTCAGCTTTAGTTTTCAAAAAGAAAAGAGGAAATGTCTAGAGAAGAAATAATCTCAACGTGTGGTTGGCTCCTTGAAATCCTGAATTTCAAAATGAGGTGATCAGAGACGCAGACGGGGCGGGGCAGGCGCCGAGGCACAAAAATATCCAAAAATCTAAAAGATCTAAAAACTCTCCAAAGACACTCAGGTTGTGCTTTTCAATCTACTCACACATTTCCATTGACGTGAACATGCTTGAGAGTAGAACAGCCCCGTCGTCGGGTAAATTGTAAACATGGTTATTAATCATACCATTCACTAACAGAAACCACGAGGACCCGGGGCATCCCGCATGGAGATTTGCATGCAAAACAACAGCTCATGCATCTGCCTCGCCTTCAGAAGAACAGGATGCAGACGTCTGGGAAGGCCGCTCGCCTCTTCACCTGGCAGAGATCCAAAATGCTTTACATGTACGAACTTTACGAAATTTTTGCAAAATCTCCATAAACTTTTATAAAAACAAACCAGAAGGGGGGGAGGGGTCATACATTCCTTTATCCACAGTTTCCCTGCACGTCATGCGGTCTGCAGGGAAACAACGTCTGGATTGGTCAGTGTTGTGTTTGTGTGCTTTTTCATGTCCGTTAAAAACACTCCTGAAGGTCACGATCTGCTCGGCCCCTGAAGGCCCCGCATGCACAGCGGATGCTAATGGTGCTACTGTTAGCATTTTTACACGTCCTCCTCAGCTTTTAATGGCGCTGTTCTTAATTTCCTGTAAACATCGCAGCTTTCTGACTCTGTTGAGTCTTTTAAAAAACAATTAAAAAGGTTAATGTTTAGTCAGGCCTACGGGTAATCAGGTCCACCCAGTGTACCTACTCATCTATGTTTTATTGTTCCTGGTTATAGCAGGATTTTATTATGTTGTCCATGACGTACTCATTTTTTCTTTTTCTTCTTTCATTGTATGTTGTTGTTGTTGTTGTTGTTTTTTGTTGATGTAAAGCACTTTGTGACCTTTGTCTGCAAAAAGCGGTTTATAAATAAACTTTATTATTATTATTATTTCTATGATGTGCAAAATTATGATAAATATGAAGCCATCATTGTTGAAAAACGAACTTTTCATGACTAGATCCACAAATACAAACGCTGTTCTTTAAGATTACCTCGACTAAAGTGACCAGCAAAACACGACTCTGTCCTGAGCTAAATAAAACGCTCGCCACAGACATTTGTGGATCACGTTCCAATTTTTACAGATCTTACACGGCAGAAGTGTTGCAAACGTTGCAAGTAAACAGAGAGCCAGTTAAGAGGCTTGCCTTAGCAATGCTCTCGATTTACCGCTCGATGTTTGTTCCAACTCTCACCTGTGGTCATGAGCTTTGAGTAGTGACAGAATAAGATCGAGGATACAAGCGGCTGAAATGAGTTTCCTCTGGAGGGAGTCTGGGCTCAGCGTTAGAGAGAGGGGGAGGGGCTTAGACATTCCTTCACATCAAAATGAGCTAGTTAAAGTGATTCAACATCTGATTAGGATCCTCCTGGTTTCCTCCCTTTGGAGGTTTTCAATGCACGCCCAAATGGGACGAGACCCAGAAGTAGATCCAGAGCTCTCTGGAGAGATTATATATCTGTCTGGGTTGACCGACTTCGCCTGCTGCCACCGTGACCCGACCTCAGATAACCTGAAGTGACTGATTGACGGATGGTGTACACATTTGTGGATCTACCTAAGCAATAAAATAAGTTTTGCAATAGTGATAGCTCCATACTTTGTGCTAAACTGTATTTTCTAGTAACAAAAAACTGGCACTAGACGGCAGTAGCTACTTGAAGCTACTGGAATCTATGGAAACTTCGCAGCTCCAAAGCTTTTCTACGACACATTAAAACAAATGCTTCTCTCTGAAGGGGATGTAAATAACGGAAGGGATTATCTCAGCTAGAATGACCGTGCAGTCAAATGCATTCACCCCGGGGCAAACAAAGGGGTTCATTAAAAAAAATGTGTTGCACTGCATTCAAACGAAGGCCTGCTCCTGCAGCCGAGGTCAAAAACGCCCCAATCAGAGAACATCCTGTTAATCTGCTTTGGTTCAGGAAGGCCGTGCACTGAAACAAACGGATTGTGCTCTGAATTCTCACCATCAGAAAGGCTGACTGTCAATGGTAACAAAGAATTAAAAACTCCCTAAATCCAGACATCACTTACAAATCTGAGGTTTTCTACATTAGCTCACATGTTAGCAGAACGAAGAACCTGATCAGCGTCAGAGTGGACATGCAAACGTCTGGATTTACACATCGCTCATTGGATTGGCACATTACAGCGTCTGATCTTGGACCGCTCCTGCAGCCTCGCACGGTAAATCCAGCGTTTGCAGGAGATGTGTTTATATCTGTTACCTCCTATGCTTCCTGTTACTTCCAGCAGCTTCCCATCTTCCACCTTCTAAATAACATCAGTAAATTAAACACTATGCTCCTGTTTTGTGACATCAAGTAATTCTGCAGAACTTCCCCTCAGGCTTGTTAATGTGAAATCTGCGTAGAAGCTGCAGGTTTCCTATCATCACATCTGAAATGAGGCATCTCTTCATGGTAAAATGCTGCACGTAGCACCTTTAACATCCGCTTGGACAAAGAAGACAACACAGTAAACATAGTTCTCAGTCTGTTGGAGGCAGCTGTGGAGGTTTGAGCTCAGGGGCCAAACTGCCTGGAAGACTGGTACTCGCTGGGCACTTTGGGCTTGATGCCCTTGCTGTTGTAGTAGTCGACCACCTGGTTGGGCACCTCTGCTAGCACGCTTTTAGCCAGAGCAGCTGGTGACGCCTGAGGAGGAAGAGGAGGAGGAAGCATCAATCATCAATCATACTGTACATCTCTGAGAACCTTAAAGGCTTAATCTGTGATGTTTCACACTTAAATATATAAATCAAGTATCTCCTCTGAAAATAACTCTGTGAGTCATGACTGTCTACAATGGGTGTAACACCCGAGTCCCACTGTCTGTGATGTTTTCAGAGTTTTCAGAGTCCTATCTTCACTTTGTTTACATCGCCCGGACGGCCGGCTGACTCCTCCCCTTGTGTATAAAAGTTGTTTAATTGAGGGACTAGAGAAAAGAAGAATAACATACTGTACTCACTGCTTAACTGTGTTTCTAGATCACGCTCATTTCAGGTAAATTTACATGCAGTGTGAAGATACGAGCATAATAAAGATCGCTAGCATTAGCATGCTAACACAACAATGCAGCGCGAGTTGTTTTGGTTTCATGCTGGTGCTCAAGGGCGACATCTGCTGGATCAAAACATCACATAGAAAGCCTTTAACACATCTACAAACACACACAGGCTGTTCATTAAGTTTTTTAGAAACCAGCGTGGAAACGACAAACATCCCCGGCTCCTATTCCAAGGACCATCGTAGTAAATATACCGTGAGGCATCCACGCTGAGTTTTTTCAATCATCCATCTGCTTTCAGACAGACTTTCTTCCTTCCAGGCGGTCGTCTGTTTCAGGTCATTACTGCACGCCGTGACTGCCAAACTGCAGAGTTCCTGCACATCCATCACTGTGAGCTTTAATCAACTTTAATACACTTTCTTATCTCAGCTCTCAAAGTTTCCTTGTATAGAACAGAACAGGAGCAGGAGGTGTTTTTTTAATTCTCACTTAAGGGATTTTTGGACATTAAGAATCTGTGAACATGGCAGCTGAAAACTCTCCCTGTTTGTCTTGCTTCCAGCCCCTTTACAACATCACATCTCAGGATGTAGCTGTCAGATAGACGTGGAATCTGTTTTGGATATTCATCAGTTTGCAGCGATGCTAACGTGTCTGGTAAGAGAGTCTGCACCTCCACGCCTGAGAGGAAGTTTCCCTGCTTAGAAAATGTTTGATTTGTCAAAAGCAGGTTCAGTGTTTCAGTGGGTTTTGGGTTCTGAGAGTGATTGGTGCAGAATGATTTTGAAGCAGGTGATGTGGAGGAAGCTGAGCCTGGAGGTGAAACTCCATTTACTGGTTGACCTAATTTCCTAACCCTTACTCTCAGGTTTATGTGAGCAGAAATAACCTGAGGTCGTAGGTGTGTGGAAGAAACCCGACTGGATCAGTGAGAAAAGAGCAGCAGGAATGTGCACATGGAGAGAGTTTGTAAGCTAAACCACCAAGTTAAAAGATTATGGGATTCAGTTCCTATGAACATGCATTATGAACTGCTCGTTACATTTTGTTTGTTGTCAACTAAAGAAAAGTGATATTGTGCAAAGTTATGAGAACGGGTTCCAGAGTGCACACTTTTGAAAACGCCATCGCCTGTGTTGTTGTGTAAACTGCAATATGCAGTTCCTCTGAATACACAGTCCTAGTAGCCGAGACAAATTTCTCCCAAGGGAGATGAATAAAGAAACCTTGACCTTGACTTGACTTTATGAACATGCTCATTACTTCCAGACAATGGTCACGCGCGAGTAGGTGGACTACAACAACGATGGTGGACTTCCAACATCTGTTTGTTGCTGAATGTTTTATATTTCAGATCGTTTATTTCCCGATCAGACACGGAGTGAGGAGGATGAGGGAACAAGACACGATCTGTAGGAGACAAAACTACGGGAAATATCAGACATTTGGAAAAGAGGACTGGTGACATAAAAAAAAAAAGTTGAAATATTTTCAAATCGGAGCGGCCGCATAAAAAAAAAAGTGGAGCGGTCAGAAAAAAACACTTGGTTCTGCAGTTTTTCTTCAGACGCCTGCCTGCTGCTGCAAACGCTCTCTACTGAAACACTTTTATTCACCAGTTGATCCTTACACTGCATCTGGAACTGAAGCCCATTGAAGGTCTCTGATTATTTGTTTGGCGTTCAGGTGTTGTGTCAAATCTTTGTATCTTTGTATCTTGTCTTTAATTTTTACGCTGCAAATGGAGCCGCTGTGATGCAAGACACATTTCAGACTCTGTCCGACAATTGAAGGAACATGCCGTCTGAACGCAACAATTCTGTTTAAGTGAATAATTCTCATGTGATCATAATTACTTCAGCCAGCAGACCAAACGATTTGATTGAATAGTAGTAATAGATGCAGAATAGTAAATTGTAGCACAGTGGATCTATTCTTTGGTGAGGAGAGTCTTCTTCTTTGTTGGCTCTTTTGGGAGAAAACTCAGACAGCATCTGTGATCGTCTGAAGGTCTGTCACTGTGAGCGTCTCTCTGCTGTCGGTCATGAACATTTCCTTGTTTTGGATCAAACACAGAAACACTCATTCATCACACAGATTAAACCCTGGGGGGGGCAAATATCTGCCGTGCCTGTGAATTGGGACCAAACAGTGAAAATGAATCTCCAGTGTGCAGTCTGTAACCTTCAGACGTGTTACAGAATGAAAATTCATTTGAGAGAAATATAAGATTTCCCTCTTCAGATTGGCGGGCAGATTGCCTCTCCGTCTTCATCCTTAAAGAGTGAAAACTCATTTCTTCAACAACTTCACACTCGCTCCTCGTCCTCCTCCACTTCCCCTCTCTTCTCGGCTTATTACTTTCCATGTACACTCATCCACAGTTATTTGAGGGTCACACACAGTTATATATACACACTATATGAAGTTACATCAAGAGTTCATCCTTCAAACTAACACACCATCTGCTGATCACATTTAGAGGAGGTCTCAGCTCTTGAACTTTAAAGTATGTTAAAGAAAAACTTAATATACTCATAAAGCATAACTGAGTGCTTTAAAACAAATCAACAACAAATCAAATAAAATGTGATCTGCAGGCACAACACAGAGTCAGGGTGTAGATAGAAGAGGAAACCTATAAAACTGAATGAAAGCCGTATATAAAGTTGGGTTTTTAAAGGTTTTCTCTGACTTATAGACCAAAACAAACACTCTGTTTGGACACGCCCCCTTCCCCCCTCACCTCAGCTAATATATGTTTCAGTAAGGGTGGGTTGAATATTCAGCTTTGCAAGTTGTATGCAGATTTTTTTTTATTCTGAAAATTTGATTTATTTCTGAATAATGAGCACAGATGAAACCTTGTAAATAGAAAAAAAATAGAGGACCTACCATTGTGCCCTGAGGAACTCCATTGTAGAAAAACAGCAGCAGAGACAACCACTCTGTTTGAATTAAATTCAACTCCTTGATTTTGTCATTTCAGAAGACTCACATGTTTGAAATTACGGAAGGGGACGAACTGGACGATGTCCCGGAGGCAAGGCTCCCCTTTAGGCGATCGCAGGATCCCGTCGTCACCGTCCAGCATCTGCATGTCGCTGAAGTCTGCGTTTCCGATCCCGACAATGATGACGGACATGGGGAGGTGGGACGCCTGGACGATGGCTTCCCTGGTGTCGGCCATGTCCGTGATGACGCCGTCTGTCAGGATCAGCAGGATGAAGTATTGCTAGAAGACAGAGATACGAGAAGAAGTCAACTTTCTTTTGCCTCGATTTTACTCGTTGTCAAATCCAGTCACTCTATCTTTAAATCAAATTGTTTTCAGGGCAGTAAAGTAAATATTTCTCATTTTGACAATCACAATCCTTCCTCCAGTGAGAGCTGAGATCCTTTCCAACTTGTTATATTTGATATATCTGAAACGTCATGGTTTGGCAGTTTGACTGTCTCAAACAACATAGTGAGAAATAATGAATGCAATACAGCTGAGTTGTTGCAGTAGCTTGTTATATGTTATCACACTTTTTCTGTCATTTACTCCCAGATTCCCAGATTTCTTTTTGTCATATGTTCCAAACAAACCGAAAAAGAAAAATCCAATTAAGTCTCTTCTTGTCCATTTCTCAGCAAAGGAAGAAACAGCTAAATCCAAACATTTTATACCAACTTTACTTTCTGCTTATTCCATCACCAAACACACAACCTTCTCATCACCTTAGTGATCGTGTTCTGAGGTTACCATATTTAATTTCCAGACAGCCTGGACCAAGCTGTCTGAAATTACCTCAGCGGCAGCCTCTTCTGGCCCCTGAGCAAAATGTGTAAGAGTAGGAAATGTTATTATCTGGATATGTGAGAGGAGAAGATGAATTATGAAATGATTTAATCTGTGTGTCAGTATAAAGTTATTTTTACACCAAAAGCAAGGTGAATTTTTTGGGATGTGCAGCCAAACATGCATCTTCAAGAATAGATTTTTTTTAATTGGAGTGAGAAGTTCCAGTTTGGAAATTCCACAGAACTTAGATTCTCCTGACATCCTCCATCCTGACATAATCAGAAGCCCCCTAGACCTGGTTCTGATCCTAGCTAACAGGTCATCAGACTGGGACCTGGTACTGATCCTAGCTAACAGGTCTTCAGACTGAGACCTGGTTCTGATACTAACAGGTTTTCAGACTGAGACCTGGTCCTGATCCTAACAGGTTTTCAGACTGAGACCTGGTTCTGATCCTAGCTAACAGGTCTTCAGACTGAGACCTGGTTCTGATACTAACAGGTTTTCAGACTGAGACCTGGTTCTGATACTAACAGGTTTTCAGACTGAGACCTGGTCCTGATCCTAACAGGTTTTCAGACTGAGACCTGGTTCTGATCCTAACAGGTCATCAGACTGAGACCTGGTTCTGATCCTAGCTAACAGGTCTTCAGACTGAGACCTGGTTCTGATACTAACAGGTTTTCAGACTGAGACCTGGTTCTGATCCTAACAGGTCTTCAGACTGGGACCTGGTCCTGATCCTAACAGGTCTTCAGACTGGGACCTGGTCCTGATCATATATAGGATGATGTGAACACTGACAGGATGGACAGCAGCATGAAATGTGTGAATTCAGGTTTTCCAGCAGATGGATTGTCCCGGCTCTTACCATGGCCTCTTTGGTGTGGACCTCCTGCGAGGCGGAGTTGGCGACCTTCTGGATGATGGGGGCGATGTTGGTGGGACCGTAGAGCTGCAGCTTAGGGAGGCAGGCCTGATACGCCTCCACCACGCCCTGGATACCTGACAGGACCCAACAACAGAACACAAGACCGAGTCAGGAAGAAGAAACCAGATGAACACCTTAAGAAACACCAGAGTCTCAAACCGTCCCCACAGAGCGCTCCTCCGGGTTTCAACGGTTTATAACCTTCAATCCTGTTACAGAGTTTGTTTTCTCCACAACCAGGAAGAACGGAAAAGACTCAAAGGTCAAGTTCACTCCCTGGATGTGTTTAGAGAAATCCCAGCATGCCCCGAGGCAGCAGCGATCTGATTTAACATCTGAAGGTCACCATCTCCTTCACACTCACACACACACACACACACAGACACACACACACACACTCACACACACACACACACAGACACACACAGACACACACACACTCACACACACACACACACTCACACACACACACACACACACAGACACACACACACTCACACACACACACACACACAGACACACACACACTCACACACACACACAGACACACACACACTCACACACACACACACACACACACACAGACACACACACACTCACACACACACACACACACACAGACACACACACACATACACACACTGTGTGTATGTGTGTGTGTGTATGTGTTGAAGTGTCTCTCTAAGCTGATCAATGACCTTTAGCACCTGAGAAGGTGAGAGACCTTCAGCTAAATTAAATCTCTCTCTCTCTCTCCCTCCCTCTCTATCTCTGTTTCTCTCTCTCTCTCTCTCTGTCTCTCTCTCTCTCTCTCTGTCTCTCTCTCTCTCTCTCTCTCTCCCTCTCTCTCTCTCTCTCTCTCTCTCTGTCTCTCTTCTCTCTCCCTCTCTATCTCTGTTTCTCTCTCTCTCTCTCTCTCTCTTCTCTCTCTCTCTCTCTCTCTCTCTCTCTCTATCTCTGTCTCTCTCTCTCCCTCTCTATCTCTGTCTCTGTCTCTCTCTCTCTCTCACTTTCTCTCTCTCTCTCTCTGTCTCTCTCTCTCTCTCTGTCTCTCTCTCTCTCTATCTCTGTTTCTCTCTCTCTCTCTCTCTGTCTCTCTCTCTCTCTCTCCCTCCCTCTCTATCTCTGTTTCTCTCTCTCTCTCTCTCTGTCTCTCTCTCTCTCTCTCTGTCTCTCTCTCTCTCTCTCTCTCTCCCTCTCTCTCTCTCTCT
>NW_026870210.1:0-12377 GCF_963584025.1 Labrus mixtus
ATCTAGAAACACAGTTAAGCAGTGAGTACAGTATGTTATTCTTCTTTTCTCTAGTCCCTCAATTAAACAACTTTTATACACGAGGGGAGGAGTCAGCCGGCCGTCCGGGCGATGTAAACAAAGTGAAGATAGGACTCTGAAAACTCTGAAAACATCACAGACAGTGGGACTCGGGTGTTACACCCATTGTAGACAGTCATGACTCACAGAGTTATTTTCAGAGGATAGACTTGATTTATACATTTAAGTGGATACCTTCATTAAAGAATATTTACATCATTAAATAATCCTCTGTCCGCTGCAGACGATGCAGAGCGTCTTGTGTCTCAACAAGTGGAACATGTTGTCGTCTAGTCGGCTGAAATCAAAGCAGAAAAGAGAGAGAGGAGATCATTATGGTGACAAGAGGAAGCTTTTGTTCGCTGGTCTTAATGGATGAAAAAAAAAGAGTGATCGCACACGGCAGCAGAGAGAGTGAATGTTTGAGCTCGGATGAAAAATAACCTTCATAATGTGATGCACAGACTTTGTTCTGATCTCACTCTGCAGAGCTTCATCACAGAATATTCATCGTTACCTTCAGACTTTAAAGTTTTCTACTGTCTGCTGCAGAGCGTGCAGAGGGTCGTCTGCCTTTAGAGGAAGAATGTGCAACACATAAATAAATCATAAAGTCTGTCCTGTGTAAATGTGTCTCTGAGTCCTGACTGTCTACAATGAGGGAGAAGCTCGAGTCCCGCTGGCTGTGTTGTTGTCAGAGCCGTGTTTACATGGACGGGACGGCCGGCTCCTCCCCTTGTGTATAAAAGCTGTTTTAGTCAAGAACTAGAGAGAAGAAGAAGAACATACTCACTGATTATTTGGATGTTAGTAAGAGTTTTTAGATCACGCTCATTCTGTGTCACTTTACATGAAATGTGAAGCTACGAGCTAACTAAAGAGCGCTAACATTAGCATGCTAACACAACAATGTGAAGCTACGAGCTAACTAAAGAGCGCTAACATTAGCATGCTAACACAACAATGTGAAGCTACGAGCTAACTAAAGAGCGCTAACATTAGCATGCTAACACAACAATGCAGGACACAGCTGATTGCAACTCGAGCTGAGGACAAGTTTGTCCACTGATTGCGTCACTGCTTGCGCTTAACTCTTCTGTGTGAACGCGAGTGGAGGGGGGTTGGAGGTGTGTCTCTGGAGGAGTACTGGATCAAAAAGTCGCACATTCTTCCTTTAATCACTCCTTAACAAGTGGAATATGCTGTTTGGTTGGCTGGTCGTATAAAACCATCTTTTCTCCTCTGGTTCTTCTGAACGAGCCTCGGAGATAATCAATAAAAATGGCTCCTGTTTTTAGTCTTTCGGTGAAACAGGCGGCGAGCGGAGAGAGAGCAGCTCTGCTTCTCGCTGTCAATGGGCAGTGGCGGCGGCGGCGACGGCGGCGACAGTGTTCTTGTGTGGACTGAATACATTTCTATCCAAACAGTGAGTTTAAAGAGTTCCCCTCAGGAGAGCCACCAGGTGGAAGCTGAACAGCTCGTCTCCTTCAAGCGGCCCGATTGCTAATTTATGACCTTTGCATGTCGAGCAAGTTCAAACTGACACCGTCCTGGAGAGATAGGAGGATGAGCCCGGGCCTCCACGGAGCAGAAATCAGCTCAACGGAGCGTGGAAGCTGAGCCTGGGAGAGAGAGAGGCGCAGGAAGCTGAGCCTGGGAGAGAGAGAGGCGCAGGAAGCTGAGCCTGGGAGAGAGAGAGGCGCAGGAAGCTGAGCCTGGGAGAGAGAGAGGCGCAGGAAGCTGAGCCTGGGAGAGAGAGAGGCGCAGGCCACCGCCTTTGTGCCGCATGCCTCTGCGTCTCTTTGCGTTCCATCAGCAGGCGGAGCAGGAAGTCACCGCTTTGCACAAACAAACTCATGAATGATGATGGGCTGCTAATTGAAGGCACCGGAGCGACTCCCTCGGCTCGACTGTTGCGCGGTCCTGCGGGTCGTCATGGCGACGGGCGTGAGGGGGGGCTCTGGAGATCTCCTGACCTGAGCTTGAGTCGAGTCATCTTTAAAACGCTCCCAACAGTCGGGGCTGCATGTGACTCCATGACCAGGGAGGACTCTTCATGAGAACGCTTCAGACACAAACATTCAATCCTCTTTTTGTCCTTTTGATTACAAAGTTTATCCCGTCGCAGTGTTCGAATCCTTTTGACTTATTCAAGATATTCAACAGAAATAAAAAAGGTGAAGCAACGCTCTCTGTTCCTCTCTAAAGATTTCAGTTTGGTGTTTTTGGATTGGACGGTGGGTAGAGCAGGAAACCAGGAAGAGAGAGTGACGAATGACCTGCAGAATAAAATCGCTGGATGTCCGTCTTGTCTCCATGACAACAGTGTGTTGTCAACGACCGCTGTATGACTGACACGGCTCCGTTTGTTTCTTATCGAGCGAGGAGGATGTGGGTACAAGACACGATACGTATGAGGCAAAAATTACACGGAGTATCTTATATTTTGAAAAGAGCGCCGCTGACTTCAACAGCGCCTTTCTGAACATTTGAAAGATTTTAAACTCGAAGCGCTCAGGCTGACCGCACAGAAACGGAAAATATACGCTGACCGGCCATCTGCTGCGTCAGACGCTCTCTACTCCATTGAAAACTATTGAAAAAAGACTTCCTGTCATGATGTTCTCTGATTGGAGCGACTCGCTCTGCTCAGGTGTTCTCACCTGTGACTCTCTGTGTGAAAGAGCTGGACAGTCCCGCTAACTGTCTCTGTGTTTATCTCTTATCGTTGTCAGGAAGCTGGAGTTTTAAACTGACAATATCCAAACCTGTTTGAAACCACGGCAACATAGACTGAAGTCCTAGGCGTCCAATGGCTGATGATTTCCTGTTTACAGTTATCAGAAACTTGCAGACTGTTACAATGTTCTGAAACGTTTCCAACTTCATTGTTCAGATCAGACGATGAGCCGGAGGTCGTCTGCAGAGCCGCTCTCATGAGATACATGTTGTTTTTAAACTTTTGGTTATTTTTTATACAATCGCTCATTAAAATAACTGAGATCGTTTTAAAACGTGCAGAAGAACTGAATATCTTCTGTTCTTCTCGAGGGCGCACGTCTCTCTCAGGCTGAGTGTTGGGTGGGATTAAATTTGGGGGACATCCGTTGGAGAGACGCTTGTAGATGTCATTATCCCTGTGGGGAGTCTCATCATCGTCCTGCAGCGGAGAGAGAGAGGCGCTCTGCACGCCGATGAGGGCGAGAGAGAGAGAGACAGAGAGAGAGAGAGAGAGAGAGAGAGAGAGAGAGAGAGAGATAGAGACAGAGAGAGAGAGAGAGAGAGAGAGAGATAGAGACAGAGAGAGAGAGAGAGAGAGAGAGAGATAGAGACAGAGAGAGAGAGAGAGAGAGAGAGATAGAGACAGAGATAGAGACAGAGAGAGAGAGAGAGAGAGAGAGAGAGAGACAGGCGTGACAGTCCTACGTCTGCAAGAAAATAGTGATGATCTCGCTAAAAAAGAAAAAAAAACAGGAAAAAGGCTGCAGATCTGCACAGTCTGTGTGTGTGTGTGTGTGTGTGTGTGTGTGTGTGTGTGTGTGTGTGTGTGTGTGTGTGTGCAATGAAGAGCAGTGGAAACATCCTCCGGCTGCTTCTAATCATAGCGAGTCCTGTGCAAGAATACCTGGAATTAATTGGAAGGAGTAAAATTAGCGGCAGAGTTGATATGTGAAAATGAAAGTCATCAGTCAGTATTCACCCCGAGGGGCAGAGGGAGGAGGGGACGCACGCCTTCCTGCACCGTGTCCGTGGAGCTGCTGTGAATCAGACGGGGCCGTGCAGGATTAGGGGAGGGGGATTTGACTTCAAACTTTAAGTGGACTGATGGAAATGACAGTTTTAATTGTGAAGGCGGGTAATCACAGCGAGGCCAGTTTTAAGAAGACAGAGAGTGGGCAATCTGAAGCTTCTTTAATGAAAGTTCTTTAATATGTTTTCACTGTTTACACACCACGTTACCATGACAACAGAATCTTTAACTTTCATATGTTACAAGTAAAAATCCAACGATGTCGATACAACAAAGATAGAAGTCATAGTTGACAAATATCTTGTTTTTATTTACCAAAAAGTGCATTTAAACCAAGCAGCAACCTCCAGTATGAAAACTGAAGAAGTGAAAAAAAAAATCCTGCAGTTCCTGGAGTGTCCACTAGAGGCTGGCTGCAGAAGCACAGGAAGTCACATACACACCCATTCTAAAAAGCCTGTTTTTACAGCAGAGATTAACATGTTTACAGCCTGGTTCAAAAAACCAAATAGGTGTGATTAGCTCATGATGGACACACACTGTACGGGGGGTGAATGTTTTGATGACTCATCAGTTTTGATTTGATGAAGGATAAGAGTTATTCACAATAAGGCGTGTAGCTGACCTGATTGACAGGTGGGCGCGGTGTAACGGTTTGTCAGGAGGTTTAAAACCCGCCTCAGCTCCAGCTCTCAGCCTGTCGTTAGGTTGACTGAAAGTTAGACTGAGACAGCATTTCCAGCATGGAGACCGCCATCGATGGGACTCCAGCGCCCCCTGCAGGAACAGACGGGGACGACACTCAGGCTTCAAACGTTAATATTTACAGTCTGTGGTTTAAACTTCTGCACGCTGTCTTCAGCATAAAACCATTATGTTGACATGTTGTTCTCCTTCACAGTCTCATTTAATAGATTTGTTGTTTTTTAAAATATTTTGGTACTCAGAGATGCTCTCGATCGTTTTGAGTCTTGAGAGTTTAAACACCCTTCGCTCCTCCCCGTCCTCTCCTCTCTGCACGGTGACTGATGTGTGTATTGTGCTTGCAGATGCAGCACACACACACACTCACACACACACACACTCACACACACACACACACACACACACACACACACACACACACACACACACACACACACACACACACACACACACACACACACACACACACACACACACACACACACACACACACACACAGACACACAGACACACACACACACACACACACACACACACACTACAGTCTGGGATTAGTCCATGTTGTGGCTTTAAGCGTATTTCGCTGGTTTTTGATGTATCCCTGCACACCCATGAAATGTTGATTTCCACTTCAAGAAGGCAGATTCTGAGCGTGCAGGCCAGCCACACTCAATTTCAGTATCTGCTTTCTGCAAACAGATCCGGCACAACATCCACTTCAGATTACTCTCCCCAGCACAATGAATGATGCAGATACCTCGCTCGCTGTACAACCTCGCGACAAGTACAAGCACGTCAACACACTCAGCCCGACAACAAAAAAAACACAAAAAAACAAAAACACTTTCACACCTACTAATCCAGAATCCTGGTGCCAAAAATAACAGCTCGGGATGAGATGGATAGAGGAGGACAGATTATTGTGGCTCTAATCTGTGAAAAGCGGACAATAAAACACATTGAAAGTGATTACAGCGCTGTTATTGGCATCAGGGTCACTCCATGCAGCGTGCTCCTCCTATCCTCTGCTTTACCTTTCAGCGGACAATGAAGTCTGCTGCACAACTCCACACAAACAAACACAAACACAATGATGATGCATGGAGGAGGAGGAGAGAAAACAGAACAGAGAGAGAAAAGTAAGGAGGGAAGACGGAGAGAGGAGAGAGGGGTTTTTTTTTGGAGCTGAAGCCACAAATCATGGAGAAGATTAAGCGTCTCCTGTGCGAGGCGGAGGAGGTGTAAATAGAAACGTGTCCCTGGGAGAGATCCTGGAGACCGAGTGCTTATCTCCCTGAGTGTTGTCAAAACACATTTGTCAATCTGCGAGTGTTTCAGAGACTATAGGAGAGCTGATATACAAAAAGAAACAACCGCATGCCAAGGAGAACACGAGAGCTGCACAGATATGAACACCTGAGACGAGACCAATCTGTGTTCACTCAACTTTGACCTCTAGCTTCACCTCTGTGTGTGTGTGTGTGTGTGTGTGTGTGTGTGTGTGTGTGTGTGTGTGTGTGTGTGTGTGTGGACGCTGCAGCACCAACACATCATCAAACAGCTGCAGGCTCTTTTCCCTCGTTCACCAGCTGCAGCCACATCTCAGGAAACGATGAGAAACGGCTCCACTCTCTAACTGTGTCTGTCCATTAAATTGGTCGAGTGACTCTGGGCTCTCTTACTCTTCCTGTTTCGCTGTAATGCGTCCTCTGGGAGTCTTCTTGGACAGGGATGCCGGCTCCCTCTGCAGCTCCTCGGCCCGGACGCTGCCAGAAACAGCTGCGGGGAGCTCGGGGGGGCGGCAGGTCCACATTGTTTCTTATCCAACTGTGAGCAATAACTAACATCCACTGTGATGTTTGTAGGTGCTGCATTCAGGCCAAACCAATGGAGGACAGATTAAGAGGCAGACAGTAAAGTTATAAGGAGAATCATTGACTTGTTGGCGCGCTCGTCTGCAGTGAAGTTTGAATAACTGTGATGTTGTAAAAGCACTTGTTAAGTCTTATTGTTTAGTGAACACGCCCTGCTTCCTGTTTACAGTCTGAGAGCGGCGGCTGCAGGCCAGCTGGAGTTTGATCATCCTCATCATTGAATCATTTATTAAGGAGGACACTTCATGCAGTGTGGGAGAAAGCAGCGTCTCAGAATGTGTGACATGTTAGTTACACATCAATATATATATTTTTTTATTTATATGTACATTTTATTTCATTCAAACAAACAATAAAGTTAAGAAAAACAAACAAACATAAAATCTCAAATTTTGAATGAAAAGGAGCAGAAAGAAGATTAATCTTATAATATGTGCTCCTCCTTCACAAAACATTAATTAAAACAAAACAAAACACTTCATTCACAAATAATTCAAATGAAAATAAATTGGCTGCAGACAAACACAGCCACTGGCAGCCCCATCATAGGTCCTCCTTAACAATTCATTTTACACTGTACAAAGCATATCACAATACATTTCCTCATATTTATTCAACAAACTGGCTTTTATTTTTATTTTAAATATCATGTTTGATTCTTTAGTTTCTCTGTTGAGATTGTTCCATTCACAGTAAAACAACGTTCCCTCGATTTGGTTCTGAATCTCGGTTGATTAAAGATGTTTTTTGGCAATGTTTTCTGATTAGCTTAAAACATCATTTGCAGAATACTGAATGAAATATATCAGAAATCGATGTCACCAAGGCAGGAAGATCTGATGTTTTGTAAAAGCTACTTTTTGATTTAATGGATCATTAAAATCAAAGATTGAACACAACATGGAGCAGCTCAGAGCGAGTTCAGTTCACTCTGTTACCGTCTCTGGATGTAGATGAGCAGAGAGGCCTGTAAGTGCCTGCAGGGTACAACACACACACACACACACACACACACACACACACACACACACACACACACACACACACACACACACACACACACACACACACACACACACACACACACACACACACACACACACACACACAACACACACACCGACTCTTAACTTATAAATAAAGTAGAAAATGTGAGCAGAGGCGTAATCATATACTTTAAGCTCGGAGAGTCATTCTGCCACCCGCTGCTCTGCTGCTGCCGCCGTAATTATCCCATTTATAACAAACATCTGTACATCTAATCAGAGGAACATCGAGGTCGGCGTCCACCACTTCTGATCAACCACGAGATAGATCATATTTCAGCTGCTGTCAAAGTCGGTCTCCGAGGGAAAACGTTTCAAAAGAACCTAAAGAGTGCAACGAGAAAATAAGAAAAAAAAAAAGCATTTAAAGGCCACGACGTGTGGCGTTTGAGTTCAGGTCTTAGAGCGACCTCCCCGCCATGCTGTGTGTGTGTGTGATCAGCCGCCCCCGCTGCTCGCCGCTGTGTGGTCAGAGAGGTTGCCCGGGTAACCTGTTCTCTCATCAGCTGTCGGCACTTGTTCAGGTCAGGTCGAGGCGCCGCCTGAGAGGTCGGCCTCAAACCCACTCCACAAAGATGTTAGCACGTTAGCTTTAAGCGGTCAGTAGCCACACTTTGAGTTCCTCCTCGTCTTCTGTTCGCTTCTTAGAACTCTAATTCTAAGAAAGACCGGCACGCTGCGTAAAACAATAAAAACCAGGACGTGAGGATAAATTGAAACTTCACATTTGATAAGAAATGACAAATGTAGAAACTGAGAAAATTCATTTGTTAATTCATTTTTTTTTAGAAAATGGTATGCCCATTTTGAATTTGATAAATATGAAATGTTTTGTTCAGTTCTGATCGGTTCAGTATTAATGGCGTCTTCACTGATGTGCAGGTCACCTCTTAAGATAACCTAGTTGTGGGTGAGCCTACAAATTATGAAGGCGGGTTATAAAAGCGCTCTCTGAGAAAAGCAGCATGCTCCCCGAGGAGCCCGGAGTGTGCGTGGGGTTTGACGTAACGGGCCGTTTCTCAAACTCGCGGTGCTTATCCTGCTGCTGGCGCTCCTGATACGAGAACCTCTCATTGTGGCGTTCAGCCGTGCAGCACGCGTGACCGAGCCGTGCACATAATGAGAGATCGTGGCGTCTTCTGATGTCTTTCTAAATATCAAAGCCGGCAATAAATGTGAAAAATGACCTGTCGCCCATGTCCTCCAGTTTTTATGCAAATAACGCCATCGACAAACCCGACACTTAGCTCATAATGAGAAGAGGGCGCCGAGAGAGGGCGAGTGAGGGAGAGAGAGAGAGATAAGTGAGAGAATTGAGAGGAGGCTTTGTTGAAGGAGACACGAGGAGGAAGCAGGAGGGAGGAGGAGATAAAAGTATATAAAAAGAGGAGGAGTCAGGGAGGAGGAGAGCGAGGAGAAAAGAGGAGGAGTCAGGGAGGAGGAGAGCGAGGAGAAAAGAGGAGGAGTCAGGGAGGAGAGTGAGGAGAGCGAGGAGAAAAGAGGAGGAGTCAGGGAGGAGGAGAGCGAGGAGAAAAGAGAAGGAGAGCGAGGAGAGAGAGGAGGAGTCAGGGAGGAGGAGAGCGAGGAGAGAGAGGAGGAGTCAGGGAGGAGGAGGAGAGCGAGGAGAGAGAGGAGGAGTCAGGGAGGAGGAGGAGAGCGAGGAGAGAGAGGAGGAGTCAGGGAGGAGGAGGAGAGAGAGGAGGAGTCAGGGAGGAGGAGAGCGAGGAGACTCCAGACTTTTATAACTGGAGTTCGGTCCTGGAGTCTTGGTCAGCATGTGATTGGCCGGTTAGTTTCGGTGAGGGGGCTGGTGACTGGTTCAGAACATCATGTACAGACACATAATCACATACACACACACACACACACACACAGACACACACACACACACACACACACACACAGACACACACACACACAGACACACACACAGACACACACACACACACACACACACACACACACACAGACACACACACACACACAGACACACACACACACACACAGACACACACACACACACACACACACACACAGACACACACACACACACACACAGACACACACACACACACACACACACACACACACACACACACACACACACACAGACACACACACACACACACACAGACACACACACACACACACACACACACACACACACACACACACACACACACACACACACACAGACACATACACACAGACACACACACACACAGACACACAGACACATACACACACACACACACACACACAGACACACACACACACACACACACACACACACACACACAGACACATACACACAGACACACACACACACACACACACACACAGACACATACACACACACACACACACACACAGACACACACACACACACACACAGACACACACACACACACACACACACACACACACACACACACACACACAGACACACACACACACAGACACACACACACACACACACACACAGACACACACACACACACACACACACACACACACACACACACACACACAGACACACACACACACACACACAGACACACACACACACACACACACACACACACACACACACACACACACACACACACACACACAGACACATACACACAGACACACACACACACACACACACACACACACACACACACACACACACACACACACACAGACACACACAGACACAGACACACACACACACACACACACACACACACACACACACACACACACACACACACAGACACACACACACAGACACACACACACACACACACACACAGACACACACACACAGACACACACACACACACACACACACACACAGACACACACACACACACACACACACACACACACACAGACACACACACACACACACACACACACACACACACACACAGACACACACACACACACACACACACACACACACACAGACACACACACACACACACACACACACACACACAGACACACACACACAGACACACACACACACACACACACACACACACACACACAGACACACACACACAGACACACACAGACACACACACACAGACACACACACACACAGACACACACACACACACACACACACATACACAGACACACACACACAGACACACACACACACACACACACACACAGACACACACACACACACAGACACACACACACAGACACACACACACACAGACACACACACACACACACACACACACACACAGACACACACACACACACACACACACACACACAGACACACACACACACACACACACACACACACACACACACACACACACACAGACACACACACACACACACACACAGACACACACACACACACACACACACAGACACACACACACACAGACACACACACACACACACACACACACACACACACACACACACACACACACACACAGACACACACACACACACACACACACACACACACACACACACACACACACACACACACACACACACACACACACACACACACACACACAGCACCTTCCACCTCCTCAGCAGGCTGCACAGACCGGCTGCTTGAATTTCTATCAGAGTGATTTTTAATGACTTCACACGTTTAAACCAGCGTTTCTTCCACTACGTGTCGCAGGTTCTCTCAGGCCGACCACACGATTCCTCGCCTCATCTGTACGCGACGCACACATCTGTACGTGGCCCCCCCGGGGGCCGCAAAGGGGAGCTCGCCCTTTTTATTCAAATAAAACCACAGATTGAGAAATGTTTTTAATACCTGCTGTCGCTTGTTGAATCAATTTCATATCACAGGACGTCTCGCGGCTGCAGATTTAACGCTGTGGTTTTATTTTTCATCAGAACATGAAAAAAACAAAACATAAATGTCAGCTGTTAAAGAGAGCGAGCTCGCTGTGTCAAATACACACGCCCGCTGCCCACAAGCGCACAAACCGTCCTCTCCTGTGCAGGACTATCACCATGACAACTAAATCTGTTCAGCCTCGACATCAACAGGAGCGCTGCACTTCCTGATTGTGACCTCACTATGACCCGCCCTCTGCATTTAACACATGCACACGTCCGCTGTTAACCCCCCCGATGGTCATAATTGAGTGATTAATGGTGGAAAAAGCTGCAAACATACAGAGGGGGAGCCAATCACAGAGCTGCGTCATGCCTCATATCCCCAACGCTCCATCACAGCGGTGTGAGCCATGTTAAACCCGATCGTTCATTAATGACCATTACCCCCCACTTAGTGCCCGCTTTCTGTCTGAACCTGAAACACGGCGTTCTCTCTTAATTGGTGGATGCTGTTTAACAGCCGAGCGGCGAGCGGCGGGTGTTTACAGGAACGTTCTCCGACTCGACGCGCGGGTCAGATTATTTACTGCTTTCAAACACTGACATGGTTTCATCTCCACTGAAGGCTCACACTTACGCCCCTGACTTCCTGTTTCACCATGGCGAGTGTCTGTGAGACGAAGGCCTTTTCAAATGAACCATATTAAACATATAACATGAAACATGTTTACAGAAAATATCTTAATTTATTAAAATGTTGCTGCTCCTGAAAGCTGACGTACTGTCGCTGCTGTGATTAAAACATGATTGGAGATAACATATTCTCCTCCTCAGGTCGGTTTCACCCGGTCGTCATGACTACGGTCAACTCGGAGGTCGATTTCGTCAGGGGTGGTGGGGGGGGGGGGGGGGGGGGGGAGTAGCAGAGAGAATCACTCCCATGATTCCCCGTTAGCTGCTCGACGTCATCTTTAGTTATTATTGTTATTATTGTTTTGATAGAGAGCCCCCTGGTGGTGGAAGTTGCAAACTGTGCCTTTAAGGTCTAGTCGTGTTGGTTGTAAACTGTCTGAATATCAGGAGTTTGTGAGGTGATGACGTCATAATAATAAGGGA
>NW_026870211.1:0-12500 GCF_963584025.1 Labrus mixtus
ACCCTAACCCTAACCCTAACCCTAACCCTAACCCTAACCCTAACCCTAACCCTAACCCTATCCCTAACCCTAACCCTAACCCTAACCCTAACCCTAACCCTAACCCTAACCCTAACCCTAACCCTAACCCTAACCCTAACCCTAACCCTAACCCTAACCCTAACCCTAACCCTAACCCTAACCCTAACCCTAACCCTAACCCTAACCCTAACCCTAACCCTAACCCTAACCCTAACCCTAACCCTAACCCTAACCCTAACCCTAACCCTAACCCTAACCCTAACCCTAACCCTAACCCTAACCCTAACCCTAACCCTAACCCTAACCCTAACCCTAACCCTAACCCTAACCCTAACCCTAACCCTAACCCTAACCCTAACCCTAACCCTAACCCTAACCCTAACCCTAACCCTAACCCTAACCCTAACCCTAACCCTAACCCTAACCCTAACCCTAACCCTAACCCTAACCCTAACCCTAACCCTAACCCTAACCCTAACCCTAACCCTAACCCTAACCCTAACCCTAACCCTAACCCTAACCCTAACCCTAACCCTAACCCTAACCCTAACCCTAACCCTAACCCTAACCCTAACCCTAACCCTAACCCTAACCCTAACCCTAACCCTAACCCTAACCCTAACCCTAACCCTAACCCTAACCCTAACCCTAACCCTAACCCTAACCCTAACCCTAACCCTAACCCTAACCCTAACCCTAACCCTAACCCTAACCCTAACCCTAACCCTAACCCTAACCCTAACCCTAACCCTAACCCTAACCCTAACCCTAACCCTAACCCTAACCCTAACCCTAACCCTAACCCTAACCCTAACCCTAACCCTAACCCTAACCCTAACCCTAACCCTAACCCTAACCCTAACCCTAACCCTAACCCTAACCCTAACCCTAACCCTAACCCTAACCCTAACCCTAACCCTAACCCTAACCCTAACCCTAACCCTAACCCTAACCCTAACCCTAACCCTAACCCTAACCCTAACCCTAACCCTAACCCTAACCCTAACCCTAACCCTAACCCTAACCCTAACCCTAACCCTAACCCTAACCCTAACCCTAACCCTAACCCTAACCCTAACCCTAACCCTAACCCTAACCCTAACCCTAACCCTAACCCTAACCCTAACCCTAACCCTAACCCTAACCCTAACCCTAACCCTAACCCTAACCCTAACCCTAACCCTAACCCTAACCCTAACCCTAACCCTAACCCTAACCCTAACCCTAACCCTAACCCTAACCCTAACCCTAACCCTAACCCTAACCCTAACCCTAACCCTAACCCTAACCCTAACCCTAACCCTAACCCTAACCCTAACCCTAACCCTAACCCTAACCCTAACCCTAACCCTAACCCTAACCCTAACCCTAACCCTAACCCTAACCCTAACCCTAACCCTAACCCTAACCCTAACCCTAACCCTAACCCTAACCCTAACCCTAACCCTAACCCTAACCCTAACCCTAACCCTAACCCTAACCCTAACCCTAACCCTAACCCTAACCCTAACCCTAACCCTAACCCTAACCCTAACCCTAACCCTAACCCTAACCCTAACCCTAACCCTAACCCTAACCCTAACCCTAACCCTAACCCTAACCCTAACCCTAACCCTAACCCTAACCCTAACCCTAACCCTAACCCTAACCCTAACCCTAACCCTAACCCTAACCCTAACCCTAACCCTAACCCTAACCCTAACCCTAACCCTAACCCTAACCCTAACCCTAACCCTAACCCTAACCCTAACCCTAACCCTAACCCTAACCCTAACCCTAACCCTAACCCTAACCCTAACCCTAACCCTAACCCTAACCCTAACCCTAACCCTAACCCTAACCCTAACCCTAACCCTAACCCTAACCCTAACCCTAACCCTAACCCTAACCCTAACCCTAACCCTAACCCTAACCCTAACCCTAACCCTAACCCTAACCCTAACCCTAACCCTAACCCTAACCCTAACCCTAACCCTAACCCTAACCCTAACCCTAACCCTAACCCTAACCCTAACCCTAACCCTAACCCTAACCCTAACCCTAACCCTAACCCTAACCCTAACCCTAACCCTAACCCTAACCCTAACCCTAACCCTAACCCTAACCCTAACCCTAACCCTAACCCTAACCCTAACCCTAACCCTAACCCTAACCCTAACCCTAACCCTAACCCTAACCCTAACCCTAACCCTAACCCTAACCCTAACCCTAACCCTAACCCTAACCCTAACCCTAACCCTAACCCTAACCCTAACCCTAACCCTAACCCTAACCCTAACCCTAACCCTAACCCTAACCCTAACCCTAACCCTAACCCTAACCCTAACCCTAACCCTAACCCTAACCCTAACCCTAACCCTAACCCTAACCCTAACCCTAACCCTAACCCTAACCCTAACCCTAACCCTAACCCTAACCCTAACCCTAACCCTAACCCTAACCCTAACCCTAACCCTAACCCTAACCCTAACCCTAACCCTAACCCTAACCCTAACCCTAACCCTAACCCTAACCCTAACCCTAACCCTAACCCTAACCCTAACCCTAACCCTAACCCTAACCCTAACCCTAACCCTAACCCTAACCCTAACCCTAACCCTAACCCTAACCCTAACCCTAACCCTAACCCTAACCCTAACCCTAACCCTAACCCTAACCCTAACCCTAACCCTAACCCTAACCCTAACCCTAACCCTAACCCTAACCCTAACCCTAACCCTAACCCTAACCCTAACCCTAACCCTAACCCTAACCCTAACCCTAACCCTAACCCTAACCCTAACCCTAACCCTAACCCTAACCCTAACCCTAACCCTAACCCTAACCCTAACCCTAACCCTAACCCTAACCCTAACCCTAACCCTAACCCTAACCCTAACCCTAACCCTAACCCTAACCCTAACCCTAACCCTAACCCTAACCCTAACCCTAACCCTAACCCTAACCCTAACCCTAACCCTAACCCTAACCCTAACCCTAACCCTAACCCTAACCCTAACCCTAACCCTAACCCTAACCCTAACCCTAACCCTAACCCTAACCCTAACCCTAACCCTAACCCTAACCCTAACCCTAACCCTAACCCTAACCCTAACCCTAACCCTAACCCTAACCCTAACCCTAACCCTAACCCTAACCCTAACCCTAACCCTAACCCTAACCCTAACCCTAACCCTAACCCTAACCCTAACCCTAACCCTAACCCTAACCCTAACCCTAACCCTAACCCTAACCCTAACCCTAACCCTAACCCTAACCCTAACCCTAACCCTAACCCTAACCCTAACCCTAACCCTAACCCTAACCCTAACCCTAACCCTAACCCTAACCCTAACCCTAACCCTAACCCTAACCCTAACCCTAACCCTAACCCTAACCCTAACCCTAACCCTAACCCTAACCCTAACCCTAACCCTAACCCTAACCCTAACCCTAACCCTAACCCTAACCCTAACCCTAACCCTAACCCTAACCCTAACCCTAACCCTAACCCTAACCCTAACCCTAACCCTAACCCTAACCCTAACCCTAACCCTAACCCTAACCCTAACCCTAACCCTAACCCTAACCCTAACCCTAACCCTAACCCTAACCCTAACCCTAACCCTAACCCTAACCCTAACCCTAACCCTAACCCTAACCCTAACCCTAACCCTAACCCTAACCCTAACCCTAACCCTAACCCTAACCCTAACCCTAACCCTAACCCTAACCCTAACCCTAACCCTAACCCTAACCCTAACCCTAACCCTAACCCTAACCCTAACCCTAACCCTAACCCTAACCCTAACCCTAACCCTAACCCTAACCCTAACCCTAACCCTAACCCTAACCCTAACCCTAACCCTAACCCTAACCCTAACCCTAACCCTAACCCTAACCCTAACCCTAACCCTAACCCTAACCCTAACCCTAACCCTAACCCTAACCCTAACCCTAACCCTAACCCTAACCCTAACCCTAACCCTAACCCTAACCCTAACCCTAACCCTAACCCTAACCCTAACCCTAACCCTAACCCTAACCCTAACCCTAACCCTAACCCTAACCCTAACCCTAACCCTAACCCTAACCCTAACCCTAACCCTAACCCTAACCCTAACCCTAACCCTAACCCTAACCCTAACCCTAACCCTAACCCTAACCCTAACCCTAACCCTAACCCTAACCCTAACCCTAACCCTAACCCTAACCCTAACCCTAACCCTAACCCTAACCCTAACCCTAACCCTAACCCTAACCCTAACCCTAACCCTAACCCTAACCCTAACCCTAACCCTAACCCTAACCCTAACCCTAACCCTAACCCTAACCCTAACCCTAACCCTAACCCTAACCCTAACCCTAACCCTAACCCTAACCCTAACCCTAACCCTAACCCTAACCCTAACCCTAACCCTAACCCTAACCCTAACCCTAACCCTAACCCTAACCCTAACCCTAACCCTAACCCTAACCCTAACCCTAACCCTAACCCTAACCCTAACCCTAACCCTAACCCTAACCCTAACCCTAACCCTAACCCTAACCCTAACCCTAACCCTAACCCTAACCCTAACCCTAACCCTAACCCTAACCCTAACCCTAACCCTAACCCTAACCCTAACCCTAACCCTAACCCTAACCCTAACCCTAACCCTAACCCTAACCCTAACCCTAACCCTAACCCTAACCCTAACCCTAACCCTAACCCTAACCCTAACCCTAACCCTAACCCTAACCCTAACCCTAACCCTAACCCTAACCCTAACCCTAACCCTAACCCTAACCCTAACCCTAACCCTAACCCTAACCCTAACCCTAACCCTAACCCTAACCCTAACCCTAACCCTAACCCTAACCCTAACCCTAACCCTAACCCTAACCCTAACCCTAACCCTAACCCTAACCCTAACCCTAACCCTAACCCTAACCCTAACCCTAACCCTAACCCTAACCCTAACCCTAACCCTAACCCTAACCCTAACCCTAACCCTAACCCTAACCCTAACCCTAACCCTAACCCTAACCCTAACCCTAACCCTAACCCTAACCCTAACCCTAACCCTAACCCTAACCCTAACCCTAACCCTAACCCTAACCCTAACCCTAACCCTAACCCTAACCCTAACCCTAACCCTAACCCTAACCCTAACCCTAACCCTAACCCTAACCCTAACCCTAACCCTAACCCTAACCCTAACCCTAACCCTAACCCTAACCCTAACCCTAACCCTAACCCTAACCCTAACCCTAACCCTAACCCTAACCCTAACCCTAACCCTAACCCTAACCCTAACCCTAACCCTAACCCTAACCCTAACCCTAACCCTAACCCTAACCCTAACCCTAACCCTAACCCTAACCCTAACCCTAACCCTAACCCTAACCCTAACCCTAACCCTAACCCTAACCCTAACCCTAACCCTAACCCTAACCCTAACCCTAACCCTAACCCTAACCCTAACCCTAACCCTAACCCTAACCCTAACCCTAACCCTAACCCTAACCCTAACCCTAACCCTAACCCTAACCCTAACCCTAACCCTAACCCTAACCCTAACCCTAACCCTAACCCTAACCCTAACCCTAACCCTAACCCTAACCCTAACCCTAACCCTAACCCTAACCCTAACCCTAACCCTAACCCTAACCCTAACCCTAACCCTAACCCTAACCCTAACCCTAACCCTAACCCTAACCCTAACCCTAACCCTAACCCTAACCCTAACCCTAACCCTAACCCTAACCCTAACCCTAACCCTAACCCTAACCCTAACCCTAACCCTAACCCTAACCCTAACCCTAACCCTAACCCTAACCCTAACCCTAACCCTAACCCTAACCCTAACCCTAACCCTAACCCTAACCCTAACCCTAACCCTAACCCTAACCCTAACCCTAACCCTAACCCTAACCCTAACCCTAACCCTAACCCTAACCCTAACCCTAACCCTAACCCTAACCCTAACCCTAACCCTAACCCTAACCCTAACCCTAACCCTAACCCTAACCCTAACCCTAACCCTAACCCTAACCCTAACCCTAACCCTAACCCTAACCCTAACCCTAACCCTAACCCTAACCCTAACCCTAACCCTAACCCTAACCCTAACCCTAACCCTAACCCTAACCCTAACCCTAACCCTAACCCTAACCCTAACCCTAACCCTAACCCTAACCCTAACCCTAACCCTAACCCTAACCCTAACCCTAACCCTAACCCTAACCCTAACCCTAACCCTAACCCTAACCCTAACCCTAACCCTAACCCTAACCCTAACCCTAACCCTAACCCTAACCCTAACCCTAACCCTAACCCTAACCCTAACCCTAACCCTAACCCTAACCCTAACCCTAACCCTAACCCTAACCCTAACCCTAACCCTAACCCTAACCCTAACCCTAACCCTAACCCTAACCCTAACCCTAACCCTAACCCTAACCCTAACCCTAACCCTAACCCTAACCCTAACCCTAACCCTAACCCTAACCCTAACCCTAACCCTAACCCTAACCCTAACCCTAACCCTAACCCTAACCCTAACCCTAACCCTAACCCTAACCCTAACCCTAACCCTAACCCTAACCCTAACCCTAACCCTAACCCTAACCCTAACCCTAACCCTAACCCTAACCCTAACCCTAACCCTAACCCTAACCCTAACCCTAACCCTAACCCTAACCCTAACCCTAACCCTAACCCTAACCCTAACCCTAACCCTAACCCTAACCCTAACCCTAACCCTAACCCTAACCCTAACCCTAACCCTAACCCTAACCCTAACCCTAACCCTAACCCTAACCCTAACCCTAACCCTAACCCTAACCCTAACCCTAACCCTAACCCTAACCCTAACCCTAACCCTAACCCTAACCCTAACCCTAACCCTAACCCTAACCCTAACCCTAACCCTAACCCTAACCCTAACCCTAACCCTAACCCTAACCCTAACCCTAACCCTAACCCTAACCCTAACCCTAACCCTAACCCTAACCCTAACCCTAACCCTAACCCTAACCCTAACCCTAACCCTAACCCTAACCCTAACCCTAACCCTAACCCTAACCCTAACCCTAACCCTAACCCTAACCCTAACCCTAACCCTAACCCTAACCCTAACCCTAACCCTAACCCTAACCCTAACCCTAACCCTAACCCTAACCCTAACCCTAACCCTAACCCTAACCCTAACCCTAACCCTAACCCTAACCCTAACCCTAACCCTAACCCTAACCCTAACCCTAACCCTAACCCTAACCCTAACCCTAACCCTAACCCTAACCCTAACCCTAACCCTAACCCTAACCCTAACCCTAACCCTAACCCTAACCCTAACCCTAACCCTAACCCTAACCCTAACCCTAACCCTAACCCTAACCCTAACCCTAACCCTAACCCTAACCCTAACCCTAACCCTAACCCTAACCCTAACCCTAACCCTAACCCTAACCCTAACCCTAACCCTAACCCTAACCCTAACCCTAACCCTAACCCTAACCCTAACCCTAACCCTAACCCTAACCCTAACCCTAACCCTAACCCTAACCCTAACCCTAACCCTAACCCTAACCCTAACCCTAACCCTAACCCTAACCCTAACCCTAACCCTAACCCTAACCCTAACCCTAACCCTAACCCTAACCCTAACCCTAACCCTAACCCTAACCCTAACCCTAACCCTAACCCTAACCCTAACCCTAACCCTAACCCTAACCCTAACCCTAACCCTAACCCTAACCCTAACCCTAACCCTAACCCTAACCCTAACCCTAACCCTAACCCTAACCCTAACCCTAACCCTAACCCTAACCCTAACCCTAACCCTAACCCTAACCCTAACCCTAACCCTAACCCTAACCCTAACCCTAACCCTAACCCTAACCCTAACCCTAACCCTAACCCTAACCCTAACCCTAACCCTAACCCTAACCCTAACCCTAACCCTAACCCTAACCCTAACCCTAACCCTAACCCTAACCCTAACCCTAACCCTAACCCTAACCCTAACCCTAACCCTAACCCTAACCCTAACCCTAACCCTAACCCTAACCCTAACCCTAACCCTAACCCTAACCCTAACCCTAACCCTAACCCTAACCCTAACCCTAACCCTAACCCTAACCCTAACCCTAACCCTAACCCTAACCCTAACCCTAACCCTAACCCTAACCCTAACCCTAACCCTAACCCTAACCCTAACCCTAACCCTAACCCTAACCCTAACCCTAACCCTAACCCTAACCCTAACCCTAACCCTAACCCTAACCCTAACCCTAACCCTAACCCTAACCCTAACCCTAACCCTAACCCTAACCCTAACCCTAACCCTAACCCTAACCCTAACCCTAACCCTAACCCTAACCCTAACCCTAACCCTAACCCTAACCCTAACCCTAACCCTAACCCTAACCCTAACCCTAACCCTAACCCTAACCCTAACCCTAACCCTAACCCTAACCCTAACCCTAACCCTAACCCTAACCCTAACCCTAACCCTAACCCTAACCCTAACCCTAACCCTAACCCTAACCCTAACCCTAACCCTAACCCTAACCCTAACCCTAACCCTAACCCTAACCCTAACCCTAACCCTAACCCTAACCCTAACCCTAACCCTAACCCTAACCCTAACCCTAACCCTAACCCTAACCCTAACCCTAACCCTAACCCTAACCCTAACCCTAACCCTAACCCTAACCCTAACCCTAACCCTAACCCTAACCCTAACCCTAACCCTAACCCTAACCCTAACCCTAACCCTAACCCTAACCCTAACCCTAACCCTAACCCTAACCCTAACCCTAACCCTAACCCTAACCCTAACCCTAACCCTAACCCTAACCCTAACCCTAACCCTAACCCTAACCCTAACCCTAACCCTAACCCTAACCCTAACCCTAACCCTAACCCTAACCCTAACCCTAACCCTAACCCTAACCCTAACCCTAACCCTAACCCTAACCCTAACCCTAACCCTAACCCTAACCCTAACCCTAACCCTAACCCTAACCCTAACCCTAACCCTAACCCTAACCCTAACCCTAACCCTAACCCTAACCCTAACCCTAACCCTAACCCTAACCCTAACCCTAACCCTAACCCTAACCCTAACCCTAACCCTAACCCTAACCCTAACCCTAACCCTAACCCTAACCCTAACCCTAACCCTAACCCTAACCCTAACCCTAACCCTAACCCTAACCCTAACCCTAACCCTAACCCTAACCCTAACCCTAACCCTAACCCTAACCCTAACCCTAACCCTAACCCTAACCCTAACCCTAACCCTAACCCTAACCCTAACCCTAACCCTAACCCTAACCCTAACCCTAACCCTAACCCTAACCCTAACCCTAACCCTAACCCTAACCCTAACCCTAACCCTAACCCTAACCCTAACCCTAACCCTAACCCTAACCCTAACCCTAACCCTAACCCTAACCCTAACCCTAACCCTAACCCTAACCCTAACCCTAACCCTAACCCTAACCCTAACCCTAACCCTAACCCTAACCCTAACCCTAACCCTAACCCTAACCCTAACCCTAACCCTAACCCTAACCCTAACCCTAACCCTAACCCTAACCCTAACCCTAACCCTAACCCTAACCCTAACCCTAACCCTAACCCTAACCCTAACCCTAACCCTAACCCTAACCCTAACCCTAACCCTAACCCTAACCCTAACCCTAACCCTAACCCTAACCCTAACCCTAACCCTAACCCTAACCCTAACCCTAACCCTAACCCTAACCCTAACCCTAACCCTAACCCTAACCCTAACCCTAACCCTAACCCTAACCCTAACCCTAACCCTAACCCTAACCCTAACCCTAACCCTAACCCTAACCCTAACCCTAACCCTAACCCTAACCCTAACCCTAACCCTAACCCTAACCCTAACCCTAACCCTAACCCTAACCCTAACCCTAACCCTAACCCTAACCCTAACCCTAACCCTAACCCTAACCCTAACCCTAACCCTAACCCTAACCCTAACCCTAACCCTAACCCTAACCCTAACCCTAACCCTAACCCTAACCCTAACCCTAACCCTAACCCTAACCCTAACCCTAACCCTAACCCTAACCCTAACCCTAACCCTAACCCTAACCCTAACCCTAACCCTAACCCTAACCCTAACCCTAACCCTAACCCTAACCCTAACCCTAACCCTAACCCTAACCCTAACCCTAACCCTAACCCTAACCCTAACCCTAACCCTAACCCTAACCCTAACCCTAACCCTAACCCTAACCCTAACCCTAACCCTAACCCTAACCCTAACCCTAACCCTAACCCTAACCCTAACCCTAACCCTAACCCTAACCCTAACCCTAACCCTAACCCTAACCCTAACCCTAACCCTAACCCTAACCCTAACCCTAACCCTAACCCTAACCCTAACCCTAACCCTAACCCTAACCCTAACCCTAACCCTAACCCTAACCCTAACCCTAACCCTAACCCTAACCCTAACCCTAACCCTAACCCTAACCCTAACCCTAACCCTAACCCTAACCCTAACCCTAACCCTAACCCTAACCCTAACCCTAACCCTAACCCTAACCCTAACCCTAACCCTAACCCTAACCCTAACCCTAACCCTAACCCTAACCCTAACCCTAACCCTAACCCTAACCCTAACCCTAACCCTAACCCTAACCCTAACCCTAACCCTAACCCTAACCCTAACCCTAACCCTAACCCTAACCCTAACCCTAACCCTAACCCTAACCCTAACCCTAACCCTAACCCTAACCCTAACCCTAACCCTAACCCTAACCCTAACCCTAACCCTAACCCTAACCCTAACCCTAACCCTAACCCTAACCCTAACCCTAACCCTAACCCTAACCCTAACCCTAACCCTAACCCTAACCCTAACCCTAACCCTAACCCTAACCCTAACCCTAACCCTAACCCTAACCCTAACCCTAACCCTAACCCTAACCCTAACCCTAACCCTAACCCTAACCCTAACCCTAACCCTAACCCTAACCCTAACCCTAACCCTAACCCTAACCCTAACCCTAACCCTAACCCTAACCCTAACCCTAACCCTAACCCTAACCCTAACCCTAACCCTAACCCTAACCCTAACCCTAACCCTAACCCTAACCCTAACCCTAACCCTAACCCTAACCCTAACCCTAACCCTAACCCTAACCCTAACCCTAACCCTAACCCTAACCCTAACCCTAACCCTAACCCTAACCCTAACCCTAACCCTAACCCTAACCCTAACCCTAACCCTAACCCTAACCCTAACCCTAACCCTAACCCTAACCCTAACCCTAACCCTAACCCTAACCCTAACCCTAACCCTAACCCTAACCCTAACCCTAACCCTAACCCTAACCCTAACCCTAACCCTAACCCTAACCCTAACCCTAACCCTAACCCTAACCCTAACCCTAACCCTAACCCTAACCCTAACCCTAACCCTAACCCTAACCCTAACCCTAACCCTAACCCTAACCCTAACCCTAACCCTAACCCTAACCCTAACCCTAACCCTAACCCTAACCCTAACCCTAACCCTAACCCTAACCCTAACCCTAACCCTAACCCTAACCCTAACCCTAACCCTAACCCTAACCCTAACCCTAACCCTAACCCTAACCCTAACCCTAACCCTAACCCTAACCCTAACCCTAACCCTAACCCTAACCCTAACCCTAACCCTAACCCTAACCCTAACCCTAACCCTAACCCTAACCCTAACCCTAACCCTAACCCTAACCCTAACCCTAACCCTAACCCTAACCCTAACCCTAACCCTAACCCTAACCCTAACCCTAACCCTAACCCTAACCCTAACCCTAACCCTAACCCTAACCCTAACCCTAACCCTAACCCTAACCCTAACCCTAACCCTAACCCTAACCCTAACCCTAACCCTAACCCTAACCCTAACCCTAACCCTAACCCTAACCCTAACCCTAACCCTAACCCTAACCCTAACCCTAACCCTAACCCTAACCCTAACCCTAACCCTAACCCTAACCCTAACCCTAACCCTAACCCTAACCCTAACCCTAACCCTAACCCTAACCCTAACCCTAACCCTAACCCTAACCCTAACCCTAACCCTAACCCTAACCCTAACCCTAACCCTAACCCTAACCCTAACCCTAACCCTAACCCTAACCCTAACCCTAACCCTAACCCTAACCCTAACCCTAACCCTAACCCTAACCCTAACCCTCTAACCCTAACCCTAACCCTAACCCTAACCCTAACCCTAACCCTAACCCTAACCCTAACCCTAACCCTAACCCTAACCCTAACCCTAACCCTAACCCTAACCCTAACCCTAACCCTAACCCTAACCACTGTAAGTGTCACTTTATGTCTCAAAAACATGTTTTATGTCATATGGCACCTCGTATTCTCAGGCGGTCTCCCATCAAAGTACTAACCAGGCCTAACCCTACTTAGCTTCTGAGATCGGCCATGCTCAGGGCTGTATGGCCGTAGGCGATTATTGTGT
>NW_026870211.1:22500-25000 GCF_963584025.1 Labrus mixtus
GTGTGTTTGTGTGTGTGTTGTGCCTCTGCATGTGTGTGTTTGTGTGTCTCCGTGTCTGTGTTTGTGTGTGTTGTGTCTCTGTTTGTGTGTCTCTGTGTGTGTGTCTCTGTCTGTGTGTGTGTTTGTGTGTGTGAGTCTCTGTCTGTCTGTGTCTCTGTGTGTCTCTGTCTGTGTCTCTATCTGTGTGTGTGTGTCTCTGTGTGTGTGTCTCTGTATGTGTCTCTGTCTGTGTGTGTTTCTGTGTGTATGTGTCTCTGTGTGTGTGTGTCTCTGTCTCCGTGTGTGTGTTTGTGTGTGTGTCTGTCTGTGTCTCTGTGTATCTCTTTGTCTCTGTCTGTTTGTGTGTGTCTCCGTGTTTGTGTATGTGTTGTGTCTCTGTCTGTGTGTGTCTCTATCTGTGTGTGTCTCTGTGTGTCTCTGTTAGTGTGTCTCTGTCTGTGTGTATGTGTCTCTGTGTGTGTGTGTCTCTGTGTCTCTGTGTGTGTGTGTGTGTGTGTGTGTGTCTGTCTGTGTGTCTCTCTGTGTGTGTCTCTGTATATGTCTCTGTGTGTGTGTCTCTGTGTGTGTCTCTGTCTGTGTGTGTTTCTGTGTGTCTCTGTCTGTGTGTGTGTGTGTCTGTGTGTGTGTGTCTCTGTCTGTCTGAGTGTGTGTGTGTCTCTGTGTCTCTGTCTGTGTGTGTGTGTGTGTGTGTCTGTCTGTGTGTCTCTCTGTATGTGTCTCTGTCTGTCTGTGTGTGTCTGTTTGTGTGTGTCTGTGTGTTTCTGTGTGTCTCTGTGTCTCTGTCTGTGTGTGTGTGTCTGTCTGTGTTTGCCTCTCTGTGTGTGTCTCTGTGTGTGTCTCTGTGTGTTTGTCTCTGTGTGTGTGTCTGTCAACGTGTGTGTCTCTCTGTGTGTGTGTGTGTGTGTGTGTGTGTGTCTGTGTCCCTCTGTGTGTGTCTCTGTCTGTGTGTGTGTGTTTTTGTTTGTGTGTTGTGTGTCTCTGTGTCTCTGTGTGTGTGTGTGTCTCTCTGTGTGTGTGTGTGTGTGTGTGTGTGTGTGTGTGTGTGTCTCTGTGTGTGTGTCTCTTTATGTGTCTCTGTCTGTGTGTGTTTCTGTGTGTGTGTGTGTGTGTGTTTCTGTGTGTGTCTCTGTGTGTGTGTGTGTCTCTGTATGTGTCTCTGTCTGTGTGTGTTTCTGTATGTCTCTGTGTATGTCTCTGTCTGTGTGTGTGTGTGTCTCTGTCTGTCTGTCTGTGTGTGTGTGTTGTGTATGTGTGTCTCTGTGTGTGTCTCTGTCTGTCTGTGTCTCTGTGTGTCTCTGTGTCTCTGTTTGTGTGTGTGTGTGTCTGTCTGTGTGTCTCTCTGTGTGTGTCTCTGTCTGTGTGTGTCTCTGTCTGTGTGTGTGTGTGTGTGTGTGTCTTTCTCTGTGTGTGTGTCTCTGTCTCTGTCTGTGTGTGTGTGTGTGTGTGTGTGTCTCTGTGTGTCTCTGTGTGTGTGTGTGTGTGTGTGTGTGTGTGTCTTTGTGTCTCTGTGTGTGTGTGTGTGTGTGTGTGTGTGTGTGTGTATGTGTGTCTCTGTGTATGTCTCTGTCTGTGTCTCTGTGTGTCACTGTGTCTCTGTCTGTGTGTCTGTTTGTGTGTGTGTGTCTCTGTGTGTGTGTGTGGTTTTGTTTGTGTGTTATGTGTCTCTGTGTCTCTCTGTGTGTGTCTCTGTCTGTGTGTGTTTCTGTGCGTCTCTGTGTCTCTGTCTGTGTGTATGTGTCTCTGTGTGTGTGTGTGTCTCTGTGTCTCTGTCTGTGTGTGTGTGTCTGTGTGTGTGTGTCTCTGTCTGTGTGTGTCTCTGTGTGTGTGTCTCTATCTGTGTGTGTGTGTGTGTCTTTCTCTGTGTGTGTGTCTCTGTCTGTGTCTCTCTGTGTGTGTCTCTGTGTGTGTGTGTCTTTGTGTCTCTGTGTGTGTGTTGTGTATGTGTGTCTCTGTCTGTCTGTGTCTCTGTGTGTCTCTGTGTCTCTGTCTGTGTGTGTGTCTGTCTGTGTGTCTCTCTGTGTGTGTCTCTGTCTGTGTGTGTCTCTGTCTGTGTGTGTGTGTCTCTGTCTCTGTGTGTCTCTCTGTGTGTGTCTCTGTGTGTGTGTGTGTCTTTGTGTCTCTCTGTGTGTGTGTGTGTGTGTGTGTGTGTGTGTGTGTGTGTGTGTGTGTGTGTGTGTGTGTGTGTGTGTGTGTGTGTTGTGTATGTGTGTCTCTGTGTGTGTCTCTGTGTCTCTGTCTGTGTGTGTGTGTCTCTGTGTGTGTTTCTGGGTGTCTCTGTCTCTGTCTGTGTGTGTGTGTCTGTATGTGTGTGTCTCTCTGTGTGTGTCTCTGTGTGTGTCTCTGTGTGTTTGTCTCTGTGTGTGTGTCTCTATGTTTGTGTGTGTGTGTCTCTGTGTGTGTGTCTCTGTGTGTGTTTCTGTGTGTCTCTGTGTCTCTGTCTGTGTGTGTGTGTCTGTCTGTGTGTGCCTCTCTGTCTATGTCTCTGTGTGTGTCTCTGTCT
>NW_026870212.1:0-2499 GCF_963584025.1 Labrus mixtus
TGTGTATATTAATCAGTAAGATGTGTATATATTAATCAGTAAGATGTGTATATATTAATCAGTAAGATGTGTATATATTAATCAGTAAGATGTGTATATATTAATCAGTAAGATGTGTATATATTAATCAGTAAGATGTATATATTAATCAGTAAGATGTGTATATATTAATCAGTAAGATGTGTATATTAATCAGTAAGATGTGTGTATATTAATCAGTAAGATGTGTATATATTAATCAGTAAGATGTGTATATATTAATCAGTAAGATGTGTATATATTAATCAGTAAGATGTGTATATATTAATCAGTAAGATGTGTATATATTAATCAGTAAGATGTGTATATATTAATCAGTAAGATGTGTATATATTAATCAGTAAGATGTGTATATATTAATCAGTAAGATGTGTATATATTAATCAGTAAGATGTGTATATATTAATCAGTAAGATGTGTATATATTAATCAGTAAGATGTGTATATATTAATCAGTAAGATGTATATATTAATCAGTAAGATGTGTATATATTAATCAGTAAGATGTATATATATTAATCAGTAAGATGTGTATATATTAATCAGTAAGATGTGTATATATTAATCAGTAAGATGTGTATATATTAATCAGTAAGATGTGTATATATTAATCAGTAAGATGTGTATATATTAATCAGTAAGATGTGTATATATTAATCAGTAAGATGTGTATATATTAATCAGTAAGATGTGTATATATTAATCAGTAAGATGTGTATATATTAATCAGTAAGATGTGTATATATTAATCAGTAAGATGTGTATATATTAATCAGTAAGATGTTATATATTAATCAGTAAGATGTGTATATATTAATCAGTAAGATGTGTATATATTAATCAGTAAGATGTGTATATATTAATCAGTAAGATGTGTATATATTAATCAGTAAGATGTGTATATATTAATCAGTAAGATGTGTATATATTAATCAGTAAGATGTGTATATATTAATCAGTAAGATGTGTATATATTAATCAGTAAGATGTGTATATATTAATCAGTAAGATGTGTATATATTAATCAGTAAGATGTGTATATATTAATCAGTAAGATGTGTATATATTAATCAGTAAGATGTGTATATATTAATCAGTAAGATGTGTATATATTAATCAGTAAGATGTATATATATTAATCAGTAAGATGTGTATATATTAATCAGTAAGATGTGTATATATTAATCAGTAAGATGTGTATATATTAATCAGTAAGATGTGTATATATTAATCAGTAAGATGTGTATATATTAATCAGTAAGATGTATATATTAATCAGTAAGATGTGTATATATATTAATCAGTAAGATGTATATATATTAATCAGTAAGATGTGTATATATTAATCAGTAAGATGTATATATTAATCAGTAAGATGTGTATATATTAATCAGTAAGATGTGTATATATTAATCAGTAAGATGTGATATATATTAATCAGTAAGATGTGTATATATAATCAGTAAGATGTGTATATATTAATCAGTAAGATGTGTATATATTAATCAGTAAGATGTATATATATTAATCAGTAAGATGTGTATATATTAATCAGTAAGATGTGTATATATTAATCAGTAAGATGTGTATATTAATCAGTAAGATGTGTATATATTAATCAGTAAGATGTGTATATATTAATCAGTAAGATGTGTATATATTAATCAGTAAGATGTATATATATTAATCAGTAAGATGTGTATATATTAATCAGTAAGATGTGTATATATTAATCAGTAAGATGTGTATATATTAATCAGTAAGATGTATATATATTAATCAGTAAGATGTGTATATATTAATCAGTAAGATGTGTATATATTAATCAGTAAGATGTGTATATATTAATCAGTAAGATGTATATATATTAATCAGTAAGATGTATATATTAATCAGTAAGATGTGTATATATTAATCAGTAAGATGTATATATATTAATCAGTAAGATGTGTATATATTAATCAGTAAGATGTATATATATTAATCAGTAAGATGTGTATATATTAATCAGTAAGATGTATATATTAATCAGTAAGATGTATATATATTAATCAGTAAGATGTATATATTAATCAGTAAGATGTGTATATATTAATCAGTAAGATGTTATATATTAATCAGTAAGATGTATATATTAATCAGTAAGATGTATATATTAATCAGTAAGATGTATATATTAATCAGTAAGATGTGTATATTAATCAGTAAGATGTATATATTAATCAGTAAGATGTGTATATATTAATCAGTAAGATGTATATATTAATCAGTAAGATGTGTATATATTAATCAGTAAGATGTGTATATATTAATCAGTAAGATGTATATATTAATCAGTAAGATGTGTATATATTAATCAGTAAGATGTGTATATATTAATCAGTAAGATGTGTATATATTAATCAGTAAGATGTATATATATTAATCAGTAAGATGTGTGTATATTAATCAGTAAGATGT
>NW_026870213.1:12500-30000 GCF_963584025.1 Labrus mixtus
TCATGAGGGTACAAACACAGCTACAACACCTTCATCATGAGGGTACAAACACAGCTACAACACCTTCATCATGAGGGTATAAACACAGCTACAACACCTTCATCATGAGGGTACAAACACAGCTACAACACCTGCATCATGAGGGTACAAACACAGCTACAACACCTGTATCATGAGGGTACAAACACAGCTACAACACCTGTATGATGAGGGTATAAACACAGCTACAACACCTTCATCATGAGGGTATAAACACAGCTACAACACCTTCATCATGAGGGTATAAACACAGCTACAACACCTTCATCATGAGGGTACAAACACAGCTACAACACCTGTATCATGAGGATACAAACACAGCTACAACACCTGTATCATGAGGGTATAAACACAGCTACAACACCTTCATCATGAGGGTATAAACACAGCTACAACACCTGTATCATGAGGGTATAAACACAGCTACAACACCTTCATCATGAGGGTATAAACACAGCTACAACACCTGTATCATGAGGGTACAAACACAGCTACAACACCTTCATCATGAGGGTACAAACACAGCTACAACACCTTCATCATGAGGGTATAAACACAGCTACAACACCTTCATCATGAGGGTACAAACACAGCTACAACACCTGCATCATGAGGGTACAAACACAGCTACAACACCTGTATCATGAGGGTACAAACACAGCTACAACACCTGTATGATGAGGGTATAAACACAGCTACAACACCTTAATCATGAGGGTATAAACACAGCTACAACACCTTCATCATGAGGGTACAAACACAGCTACAACACCTGTATCATGAGGATACAAACACAGCTACAACACCTGTATCATGAGGGTATAAACACAGCTATAACACCTGTATCATGAGGGTATAAACACAGCTACAACACCTGTATCATGAGGGTATAAACACAGCTACAACACCTTCATCATGAGGGTACAAACACAGCTACAACACCTTCATCATGAGGGTACAAACACAGCTACAACACCTTCATCATGAGGGTATAAACACAGCTACAACACCTGTATCATGAGGGTATAAACACAGCTACAACACCTTCATCATGAGGGTACAAACACAGCTACAACACCTTCATCATGAGGGTATAAACACAGCTACAACACCTTCATCATGAGGGTACAAACACGGCTACAACACCTGCATCATGAGGGTACAAACACAGCTACAACACCTGTATCATGAGGGTACAAACACAGCTACAACACCTGTATGATGAGGGTATAAACACAGCTACAACACCTTAATCATGAGGGTATAAACACAGCTACAACACCTTCATCATGAGGGTATAAACACAGCTACAACACCTTCATCATGAGGGTACAAACACAGCTACAACACCTGTATCATGAGGATACAAACACAGCTACAACACCTGTATCATGAGGGTATAAACACAGCTACAACACCTTCATCATGAGGGTATAAACACAGCTACAACACCTGTATCATGAGGGTATAAACACAGCTACAACACCTTCATCATGAGGGTATAAACACAGCTACAACACCTGTATCATGAGGGTATAAACACAGCTACAACACCCGCATCATGAGGGTACAAACACAGCTACAACACCTGTATCATGAGGGTACAAACACAGCTACAACACCTTCATCATGAGGGTACAAACACAGCTACAACACCTTCATCATGAGGGTACAAACACAGCTACAACACCTTCATCATGAGGGTACAAACACAGCTACAACACCTGTATCATGAGGGTACAAACACAGCTACAACACCTGTATCATGAGGGTACAAACACAGCTACAACACCTTCATCATAAGGGTACAAACACAGCTACAACACCTTCATTATGAGGGTATAAACACAGCTACAACACCTGTATCATGAGGGTACAAACACAGCTACAACACCTGTATCATGAGGGTACAAACACAGCTACAACACCTTCATCATGAGGGTACAAACACAGCTACAACACCTTCATCATGAGGGTATAAACACAGCTACAACACCTTCATCATGAGGGTACAAACACAGCTACAACACCTTCATCATGAGGGTATAAACACAGCTACAACACCTTCATCATGAGGGTACAAACACAGCTACAACACCTTCATCATGAGGGTACAAACACAGCTACAACACCTTCATCATGAGGGTATAAACACAGCTACAACACCTTCATCATGAGGGTACAAACACAGCTACAACACCTGCATCATGAGGGTACAAACACAGCTACAACACCTGTATCATGAGGGTACAAACACAGCTACAACACCTGTATGATGAGGGTATAAACACAGCTACAACACCTTCATCATGAGGGTATAAACACAGCTACAACACCTGTATCATGAGGGTACAAACACAGCTACAACACCTTCATCATGAGGGTACAAACACAGCTACAACACCTTCATCATGAGGGTACAAACACAGCTACAACACCTTCATCATGAGGGTACAAACACAGCTACAACACCTTAATCATGAGGGTATAAACACAGCTACAACACCTTCATCATGAGGGTATAAACACAGCTACAACACCTTCATCATGAGGGTACAAACACAGCTACAACACCTGTATCATGAGGATACAAACACAGCTACAACACCTGTATCATGAGGGTATAAACACAGCTACAACACCTTCATCATGAGGGTATAAACACAGCTACAACACCTGTATCATGAGGGTATAAACACAGCTACAACACCTTCATCATGAGGGTATAAACACAGCTACAACACCTTCATCATGAGGGTACAAACACAGCTACAACACCTGTATCATGAGGATACAAACACAGCTACAACACCTGTATCATGAGGGTATAAACACAGCTACAACACCTTCATCATGAGGGTATAAACACAGCTACAACACCTGTATCATGAGGGTATAAACACAGCTACAACACCTTCATCATGAGGGTATAAACACAGCTACAACACTTGTATCATGAGGGTACAAACACAGCTACAACACCTTCATCATGAGGGTACAAACACAGCTACAACACCTTCATCATGAGGGTATAAACACAGCTACAACACCTTCATCATGAGGGTACAAACACAGCTACAACACCTGCATCATGAGGGTACAAACACAGCTACAACACCTGTATCATGAGGGTACAAACACAGCTACAACACCTGTATGATGAGGGTATAAACACAGCTACAACACCTTAATCATGAGGGTATAAACACAGCTACAACACCTTCATCATGAGGGTATAAACACAGCTACAACACCTTCATCATGAGGGTACAAACACAGCTACAACACCTGTATCATGAGGATACAAACACAGCTACAACACCTGTATCATGAGGGTATAAACACAGCTACAACACCTGTATCATGAGGGTATAAACACAGCTACAACACCTGTATCATGAGGGTATAAACACAGCTACAACACCTTCATCATGAGGGTACAAACACAGCTACAACACCTTCATCATGAGGGTACAAACACAGCTACAACACCTTCATCATGAGGGTACAAACACGGCTACAACACCTGTATCATGAGGGTACAAACACAGCTACAACACCTTCATCATGAGGGTACAAACACAGCTACAACACCTTCATCATGAGGGTATAAACACAGCTACAACACCTTCATCATGAGGGTACAAACACAGCTACAACACCTGCATCATGAGGGTACAAACACAGCTACAACACCTGTATCATGAGGGTACAAACACAGCTACAACACCTGTATGATGAGGGTATAAACACAGCTACAACACCTGTATCATGAGGGTACAAACACAGCTACAACACCTGTATCATGAGGGTACAAACACAGCTACAACACCTTCATCATGAGGGTACAAACACAGCTACAACACCTTCATCATGAGGGTACAAACACAGCTACAACACCTTCATCATGAGGGTACAAACACAGCTACAACACCTTCATCATGAGGGTATAAACACAGCTACAACACCTTCATCATGAGGGTACAAACACAGCTACAACACCTGCATCATGAGGGTACAAACACAGCTACAACACCTGTATCATGAGGGTACAAACACAGCTACAACACCTGTATGATGAGGGTATAAACACAGCTACAACACCTTCATCATGAGGGTATAAACACAGCTACAACACCTTCATCATGAGGGTATAAACACAGCTACAACACCTTCATCATGAGGGTACAAACACAGCTACAACACCTGTATCATGAGGATACAAACACAGCTACAACACCTGTATCATGAGGGTATAAACACAGCTACAACACCTTCATCATGAGGGTATAAACACAGCTACAACACCTGTATCATGAGGGTACAAACACAGCTACAACACCTTCATCATGAGGGTACAAACACAGCTACAACACCTTCATCATGAGGGTACAAACACAGCTACAACACCTTCATCATGAGGGTACAAACACAGCTACAACACCTTAATCATGAGGGTATAAACACAGCTACAACACCTTCATCATGAGGGTATAAACACAGCTACAACACCTTCATCATGAGGGTACAAACACAGCTACAACACCTGTATCATGAGGATACAAACACAGCTACAACACCTGTATCATGAGGGTATAAACACAGCTACAACACCTTCATCATGAGGGTATAAACACAGCTACAACACCTGTATCATGAGGGTATAAACACAGCTACAACACCTTCATCATGAGGGTATAAACACAGCTACAACACCTTCATCATGAGGGTACAAACACAGCTACAACACCTGTATCATGAGGATACAAACACAGCTACAACACCTGTATCATGAGGGTATAAACACAGCTACAACACCTTCATCATGAGGGTATAAACACAGCTACAACACCTGTATCATGAGGGTATAAACACAGCTACAACACCTTCATCATGAGGGTATAAACACAGCTACAACACTTGTATCATGAGGGTACAAACACAGCTACAACACCTTCATCATGAGGGTACAAACACAGCTACAACACCTTCATCATGAGGGTATAAACACAGCTACAACACCTTCATCATGAGGGTACAAACACAGCTACAACACCTGCATCATGAGGGTACAAACACAGCTACAACACCTGTATCATGAGGGTACAAACACAGCTACAACACCTGTATGATGAGGGTATAAACACAGCTACAACACCTTAATCATGAGGGTATAAACACAGCTACAACACCTTCATCATGAGGGTATAAACACAGCTACAACACCTTCATCATGAGGGTACAAACACAGCTACAACACCTGTATCATGAGGATACAAACACAGCTACAACACCTGTATCATGAGGGTATAAACACAGCTACAACACCTGTATCATGAGGGTATAAACACAGCTACAACACCTGTATCATGAGGGTATAAACACAGCTACAACACCTTCATCATGAGGGTACAAACACAGCTACAACACCTTCATCATGAGGGTACAAACACAGCTACAACACCTTCATCATGAGGGTACAAACACGGCTACAACACCTGTATCATGAGGGTACAAACACAGCTACAACACCTTCATCATGAGGGTACAAACACAGCTACAACACCTTCATCATGAGGGTATAAACACAGCTACAACACCTTCATCATGAGGGTACAAACACAGCTACAACACCTGCATCATGAGGGTACAAACACAGCTACAACACCTGTATCATGAGGGTACAAACACAGCTACAACACCTGTATGATGAGGGTATAAACACAGCTACAACACCTGTATCATGAGGGTACAAACACAGCTACAACACCTGTATCATGAGGGTACAAACACAGCTACAACACCTTCATCATGAGGGTACAAACACAGCTACAACACCTTCATCATGAGGGTACAAACACAGCTACAACACCTTCATCATGAGGGTACAAACACAGCTACAACACCTTCATCATGAGGGTATAAACACAGCTACAACACCTTCATCATGAGGGTACAAACACAGCTACAACACCTGCATCATGAGGGTACAAACACAGCTACAACACCTGTATCATGAGGGTACAAACACAGCTACAACACCTGTATGATGAGGGTATAAACACAGCTACAACACCTTCATCATGAGGGTATAAACACAGCTACAACACCTTCATCATGAGGGTATAAACACAGCTACAACACCTTCATCATGAGGGTACAAACACAGCTACAACACCTGTATCATGAGGATACAAACACAGCTACAACACCTGTATCATGAGGGTATAAACACAGCTACAACACCTTCATCATGAGGGTATAAACACAGCTACAACACCTGTATCATGAGGGTATAAACACAGCTACAACACCTTCATCATGAGGGTATAAACACAGCTACAACACCTGTATCATGAGGGTACAAACACAGCTACAACACCTTCATCATGAGGGTACAAACACAGCTACAACACCTTCATCATGAGGGTATAAACACAGCTACAACACCTTCATCATGAGGGTACAAACACAGCTACAACACCTGCATCATGAGGGTACAAACACAGCTACAACACCTGTATCATGAGGGTACAAACACAGCTACAACACCTGTATGATGAGGGTATAAACACAGCTACAACACCTTAATCATGAGGGTATAAACACAGCTACAACACCTTCATCATGAGGGTACAAACACAGCTACAACACCTGTATCATGAGGATACAAACACAGCTACAACACCTGTATCATGAGGGTATAAACACAGCTACAACACCTGTATCATGAGGGTATAAACACAGCTACAACACCTGTATCATGAGGGTATAAACACAGCTACAACACCTTCATCATGAGGGTACAAACACAGCTACAACACCTTCATCATGAGGGTACAAACACAGCTACAACACCTTCATCATGAGGGTACAAACACGGCTACAACACCTGTATCATGAGGGTACAAACACAGCTACAACACCTTCATCATGAGGGTACAAACACAGCTACAACACCTTCATCATGAGGGTATAAACACAGCTACAACACCTTCATCATGAGGGTACAAACACAGCTACAACACCTGCATCATGAGGGTACAAACACAGCTACAACACCTGTATCATGAGGGTACAAACACAGCTACAACACCTGTATGATGAGGGTATAAACACAGCTACAACACCTTAATCATGAGGGTATAAACACAGCTACAACACCTTCATCATGAGGGTATAAACACAGCTACAACACCTTCATCATGAGGGTACAAACACAGCTACAACACCTGTATCATGAGGATACAAACACAGCTACAACACCTGTATCATGAGGGTATAAACACAGCTACAACACCTTCATCATGAGGGTATAAACACAGCTACAACACCTGTATCATGAGGGTATAAACACAGCTACAACACCTTCATCATGAGGGTATAAACACAGCTACAACACCTGTATCATGAGGGTACAAACACAGCTACAACACCCGCATCATGAGGGTACAAACACAGCTACAACACCTGTATCATGAGGGTACAAACACAGCTACAACACCTGTATCATGAGGGTACAAACACAGCTACAACACCTTCATCATGAGGGTATAAACACAGCTACAACACCTTCATCATGAGGGTACAAACACAGCTACAACACCTTCATCATGAGGGTATAAACACAGCTACAATACCTGTATCATGAGGGTACAAACACAGCTACAACACCTGTATCATGAGGGTACAAACACAGCTACAACACCTTCATCATGAGGGTAAAAACACAGCTACAACACCTTCATCATGAGGGTATAAACACAGCTACAACACCTTCATCATGAGGGTACAAACACAGCTACAACACCTTCATCATGAGGGTATAAACACAGCTACAACACCTTCATCATGAGGGTACAAACACAGCTACAACACCTGCATCATGAGGGTACAAACACAGCTACAACACCTGTATCATGAGGGTACAAACACAGCTACAACACCTGTATGATGAGGGTATAAACACAGCTACAACACCTTCATCATGAGGGTATAAACACAGCTACAACACCTTCATCATGAGGGTATAAACACAGCTACAACACCTTCATCATGAGGGTACAAACACAGCTACAACACCTGTATCATGAGGATACAAACACAGCTACAACACCTGTATCATGAGGGTATAAACACAGCTACAACACCTTCATCATGAGGGTATAAACACAGCTACAACACCTGTATCATGAGGGTATAAACACAGCTACAACACCTTCATCATGAGGGTATAAACACAGCTACAACACCTGTATCATGAGGGTACAAACACAGCTACAACACCTTCATCATGAGGGTATAAACATAGCTACAACACCTGTATCATGAGGGTACAAACACAGCTACAACACCTTCATCATGAGGGTACAAACACAGCTACAACACCTTCATCATGAGGGTACAAACACAGCTACAACACCTTCATCATGAGGGTACAAACACAGCTACAACACCTTCATCATGAGGGTACAAACACAGCTACAACACCTTCATCATGAGGGTACAAACACAGCTACAACACCTGTATCATGAGGGTACAAACACAGCTACAACACCTGTATCATGAGGGTACAAACACAGCTACAACACCTTCATCATAAGGGTACAAACACAGCTACAACACCTTCATTATGAGGGTATAAACACAGCTACAACACCTGTATCATGAGGGTACAAACACAGCTACAACACCTGTATCATGAGGGTACAAACACAGCTACAACACCTTCATCATGAGGGTACAAACACAGCTACAACACCTTCATCATGAGGGTATAAACACAGCTACAACACCTTCATCATGAGGGTACAAACACAGCTACAACACCTTCATCATGAGGGTATAAACACAGCTACAACACCTTCATCATGAGGGTACAAACACAGCTACAACACCTGCATCATGAGGGTACAAACACAGCTACAACACCTGTATCATGAGGGTACAAACACAGCTACAACACCTGTATGATGAGGGTTTAAACACAGCTACAACACCTTCATCATGAGGGTATAAACACAGCTACAACACCTTCATCATGAGGGTATAAACACAGCTACAACACCTTCATCATGAGGGTACAAACACAGCTACAACACCTGTATCATGAGGATACAAACACAGCTACAACACCTGTATCATGAGGGTATAAACACAGCTACAACACCTTCATCATGAGGGTATAAACACAGCTACAACACCTGTATCATGAGGGTATAAACACAGCTACAACACCTGTATCATGAGGGTACAAACACAGCTACAACACCCGCATCATGAGGGTACAAACACAGCTACAACACCCGTATCATGAGGGTACAAACACAGCTACAACACCCGTATCATGAGGGTACAAACACAGCTACAACACCTTCATCATGAGGGTATAAACACAGCTACAACACCTTCATCATGAGGGTACAAACACAGCTACAACACCTTCATCATGAGGGTATAAACACAGCTACAACACCTGTATCATGAGGGTACAAACACAGCTACAACACCTGTATCATGAGGGTACAAACACAGCTACAACACCTTCATCATAAGGGTACAAACACAGCTACAACACCTTCATCATGAGGGTATAAACACAGCTACAACACCTGTATCATGAGGGTACAAACACAGCTACAACACCTGTATCATGAGGGTACAAACACAGCTACAACACCTGTATCATGAGGGTACAAACACAGCTACAACACCTGTATGATGAGGGTATAAACACAGCTACAACACCTTTATCATGAGGGTATAAACACAGCTACAACACCTTCATCATGAGGGTACAAACACAGCTACAACACCTGTATCATGAGGGTACAAACACAGCTACAACACCTGTATGATGAGGGTATAAACACAGCTACAACACCTTTATCATGAGGGTATAAACACAGCTACAACACCTTCATCATGAGGGTACAAACACAGCTACAACACCTTCATCATGAGGGTATAAACACAGCTACAACACCTTCATCATGAGGGTACAAACACAGCTACAACACCTGTATCATGAGGATACAAACACAGCTACAACACCTGTATCATGAGGGTATAAACACAGCTACAACACCTTCATCATGAGGGTATAAACACAGCTACAACACCTGTATCATGAGGGTATAAACACAGCTACAACACCTTCATCATGAGGGTATAAACACAGCTACAACACCTGTATCATGAGGGTACAAACACAGCTACAACACCTTCATCATGAGGGTATAAACATAGCTACAACACCTGTATTATGAGGGTACAAACACAGCTACAACACCTGTATCATGAGGGTACAAACACAGCTACAACACCTTCATCATGAGGGTACAAACACAGCTACAACACCTTCATCATGAGGGTATAAACACAGCTACAACACCTTCATCATGAGGGTATAAACACAGCTACAACACCTTCATCATGAGGGTACAAACACAGCTACAACACCTGTATCATGAGGATACAAACACAGCTACAACACCTGTATCATGAGGGTATAAACACAGCTACAACACCTGTATCATGAGGGTACAAACACAGCTACAACACCTGTATCATGAGGGTATAAACACAGCTACAACACCTTCATCATGAGGGTACAAACACAGCTACAACACCTTCATCATGAGGGTACAAACACAGCTACAACACCTTCATCATGAGGGTACAAACACAGCTACAACACCTTCATCATGAGGGTACAAACACAGCTACAACACCTTCATCATGAGGGTACAAACACAGCTACAACACCTGTATCATGAGGGTACAAACACAGCTACAACACCTGTATCATGAGGGTACAAACACAGCTACAACACCTGTATCATGAGGGTACAAACACAGCTACAACACCTTCATCATGAGGGTACAAACACAGCTACAATACCTGTATCATGAGGGTACAAACACAGCTACAATACCTGTATCATGAGGGTACAAACACAGCTACAACACCTGCATCATGAGGGTACAAACACAGCTACAATACCTGTATCATGAGGGTACAAACACAGCTACAACACCTGCATCATGAGGGTACAAACACAGCTACAATACCTGTATCATGAGGGTACAAACACAGCTACAACACCTTCATCATGAGGGTACAAACACAGCTACAACACCTTCATTATGAGGGTACAAACACAGCTACAACACCTTCATCATGAGGGTACAAACACAGCTACAACACCTTCATCATGAGGGTACAAACACAGCTACAACACCTTCATCATGAGGGTACAAACACAGCTACAATACCTGTATCATGAGGGTATAAACACAGCTACAATACCTGTATCATGAGGGTATGAGGTGTAAATATGTAGTTGAGTGTGTGTGTGTGTGTGTGTGTGTGTGTGTGTGTGTGTGTGTGTGTTGAGCTGTGTCTCAGTGATGACTTGTATGAGTGTATTTTTATCTCAGCCTGACTCTACCTGTCAGTCATCAGAATAAAACAGGTAACTTCCTGTTTCTGCCGTTAGGTGGAATACTACTTCCTGTCTCAGTACGTCTCTGCGGTGGAGACGCCCTTCCGTCACGTGATCCATGGCCGTGGTGATCACACCCTGAGTGCGCTCGTCGAGCACCTGGCCCTGCTGACCTCTGACCCCGAACGCTTTGACGAGAAGCGCTTCAGACGACAGCTCGCCTTCTTCGTCTGGACACTGCAGGGCGCCGCCAACGCCCTGAACGGAGACGTGTGGAGCATCCACAACACACACACGTACACACAGTGACACAGTACACCATTTCTAATAATAAAAACAATAATAATGCTGATTCAGCTGATTGTTATGTTTTGGTTCATGGGGTATACAGAATGCTCATGCAGGTAACGCTGATGTACAGATTAATGTTCAAACTCACCTGTAGGAGCAGACAGGTGTTTAACAACCACACCTGTCAGAGGAGTAATGAGTGAATGATCAGTGCTCTGAACAGATTTAATATAACACCTCACCATTAAAGTATTTCTGTGACTAGTCGTCTTTTTTCTCTGTGCTTCAGTCGAACATAGAGTGACATCATCAGTGACATCATCAGTGACATCATCAGCAGCTCCTTAAATCTCCTTAACGAGCTGCCAGACAGATTTTTAATGGCGGGTGTTCCCTCTGCGTTGTGTTCACAGTCTGCGTTTAATTCACTATACTTTCATTTAATAATCAAACAGAACCGCACACAGTAAACGGCTCCGTTTTTCACCTGGACACACCTGAACTCGTCGTCATGACGCCTGAGCAAACTGAGGAGGACCGTGACGTGGTGGAAGAAATGACTGCTATAAATTAAAGGACAAAAGGGCTTTTATTCTGAAGGAACTACAAACAGGTATAAGCATAATTACATTTTAAACTTGAAAAGAAAAACAAAAGGATCGACCAATGACACGCCTCGTCCACTGAAGATTTTCCTGTCCTGTGATTGGCCCTGAGGAATCATGTTACCTGAAAGACAGAAAATGCATGTCAGTGCTACCAGTGTCCATAAGGGGACGCTGTGACCTCAGTCTGAACTTAGGTTTCTCACCTAAACAAGGACTTTCTCCCGTTCATTAAAAGATGGAGACGCTGTTCCATTTCCTCCTGTTTCTCCTCCTCCTGTCTCACTTCCTGTCTCACCTCCTGTCTCTCCTCCTGTCTCAACTCCTCCTGTCTCACCTCCTGTCTCACCTCCTGTCTCACCTCCTGTCTTTCCTCCTCCTGTCTCACCTCCTGTCTCAACTCCTCCTGTCTCACCTCCTGTCTCACCTCCTGTCTTTCCTCCTCCTGTCTCACCTCCTGTCTCAACTCCTCCTGTCTCACCTCCTGTCTCAACTCCTCCTGTCTCACCTCCTCCTGTCTCACCTCCTGTCTCTCCTCCTCCTGTTTCTCCTCCTGTCTCTCCTCCTCCTGTCTCACTTCCTGTCTCAACTCCTCCTGTCTCACCTCCTGTCTCACCTCCTGTCTCTCCTCCTCCTGTCTCTCCTCCTCCTGTCTCACTTCCTGTCTCAACTCCTCCTGTCTCACCTCCTGTCTCTCCTCCTCCTGTTTCTCCTCCTGTCTCTCCTCCTCCTGTCTCACTTCCTGTCTCAACTCCTACTGTCTCTCCTCCTGTCTCTCCTCCTCCTGTTTCTCCTCCTGTCTCTCCTCCTCCTGTCTCACCTCCTGTCTCAACTCCTCCTGTCTCACCTCCTGTCTCTCCTCCTCCTGTTTCTCCTCCTGTCTCTCCTCCTCCTGTCTCACTTCCTGTCTCAACTCCTACTGTCTCTCCTCCTGTCTCTCCTCCTCCTGTCTCTCCTCCTGTCTCTCCTCCTCCTGTCTCACCTCCTGTCTCAACTCCTCCTGTCTCACCTCCTGTCTCTCCTCCTCCTGTTTCTCCTCCTGTCTCTCCTCCTCCTGTCTCACCTCCTGTCTCTCCTCCTCCTGTTTCTCCTCCTGTCTCACCCCCTGTCTCAACTCCTGCTGTCTCACCTCCTGTCTCAACTCCTGTCTCTCCTCCTGTCTGTCCTCCTGTCTCTCCTCCTCCTGTCTCTCCTCCTGACTCAACTCCTCCTGTCTCTCCTCCTGTCTGTCCTCCTGTCTCTCCTCCTGTCTCACTTCCTGTGTCACCTCCTATCCCTTCTCCTGTCTCACCTCTTCCCACATCTCCTGTCTCTCCGTCTGTCTGTCCTCCCGACTCATCTCCTCCTGTCTCACCTCTTCCTGTCTCTCTTCCTGTCTCACCTCTTCCCCCTTCTTCTCCTGTCTCATCATCATCCTCTTCCTTACCCCTGCTATTTTCCTTTCCATTTCCATCCTCTTCTTCATCTTTTTCACCTCCTCCTCCCTCCTCCTCCTCCTCACTCCTTTCCCTTTTTGCCTCCTCCTCCTCCTGCTCACCACCTTTCTCACCATCCTCCTCTCCTTCTTCCTCATCTTGTTTTTCATCATTCTCTCCTTCCTCATCTTCTTCTCCTTCCCCTTTTTCCTCTTCATCTTTGTCATCATCCCTCTTCTCTTGTCCTCCTCCCCCTTCCTCTGCTTGTCTATCCCCCTCCTCCTCCTCTTCCTCGCTATCTCCCTCCTCTTCCTCTCTATCTCCTTCTCTCTGTCCGTCCCTATCTTTCTTTCTGTCCTCTTCCTCATTCTCATCTTCTCCTCTTTCCATCTCTCCTCCTCCTTCTTTCTCTCCTTCTTCCTCCTCCTCCTCACCCTCCTCTCTTTTCTCAAGTTTGTCTTCCTCTATGTCTCCTCTTCCTTCTCTCTGCTCTTGATCTTTTTTTCCTTCATTATTTTTTTGTTCCTCCTCCTCTTTATAAGCGTCTCCTCTTTCCCTCCCTCCTTCTTCGTCCTCCTCTTCATTGCTGGTTTCGTTGGAATCGCTCTGTGACGAAACATAAACAGTTTCAGGTATCGTTAAGAGGACGGTCGTCAGCACTACATTACCCATCAGCCTCAGCTGGTGGTAGTTTTAATCGTCTGTGGGTGGAAAAAAAGCTCTCATGGTCGCACTGACCTCCTCTCCTTCTGAGCTGACTGACCTCGTCACTCTTCTTCTGTGGATCTGAAACAAACAAACAAACCACACCTGAAACAGGAAGTCTGGTTGTTGACAGTAAACACATCAAACTGAGCAGGTTACCTGGAAACAGTATGCTAAATGCTAAAACTGACTTAAAACTAAAAAAGTTCTGATAACAATCTTAAAATGTTTTGTATATAAAAGATGCTAACATGCTGATGAAAGCTACAAATGACATTCATGCACACAAGAACAAAAAGACAAACTACTGGAAGCTAACTGATAATGAGCGGACGTTGTAGTACCACCTGAAATCGTGGAGGCAGTGTTGAGCAGTATAGCCAACAGTTCAAGCCAAACCAATCAAACACAACGAAGAAGAGTTCTTTTTCAAATGTGGGATTCTGAGTAAAGATTGTACGAGTTGGTTTCTAAAGAACAGCTGGGCGTACAGCGGACAGGAAGTAAAGGTCAGCTGGACAGCAGCTGTGGACAGCAGCCTTGTTCGGTTGGTTGGTTGGTTGGTCGGTTAGTTGGTTGGTTGGTTGGTTGGTTGATTGATTTGTTGGCTGGTTGATTGATTGATTGATTGATTGATTGATTGATTGATTGATTGATTGATTGATTGATTTGTTGGCTGGTTGATTGATTGATTGATTGATTGATTGATTGATTGATTTGTTGGCTGGTTGGCTGGTTGATTGATTGATTGATTGATTGATTGATTGATTGATTGATTGATTGATTGATTGATTGATTTGTTGGCTGGTTAGTGGGTTGCCATACTTACTGGCATGCTCAGACTGAGGCTCAGTAAACACAAGACGATCAGAGAGACCTTCATCATCACTGAGGAAGAGGAGAGAGAGGACGTTTTTAGAAACACTGTGTTTATATTCATACATGTGAACATGTTATTTTTCATTATATATTTCTATTATTTTCATTTTAGGGATGTCAGCATTAAAACATCAATAGCGATGACATTAAGGTCTGAATTAACATATTTTGTCCCTTTGGGCGCACCGTGTAACGAGACCTTTGCTCCTTTGAATGTCTCCGCTGACGAGTCCAAAGTAATATCCACCTCATGACATCACACATTGACCTCATGACATCACACATTGACCTTATGACATCACACATTGACCTTATGACATCACACATTTACCTTTGTTGCCGTTCCTTTGAGCTGTTTTATTTGCTTCTCAATCTGTTAGTAATTTATTCTGTTGTTAAGCTAATGTTCTAACCTTCAATCTACCAGATGTTCCTTTTGTTCTTTTAAAAAGCAAAGCAGGTTTTTATCCAAACAGGAAGTAAAGCACTCTTAGCCCAAGACGGTATCAATTACAAAGTAAGATAATGAAAATGTCTTCAGTGAATCTTTAACCTGAACTGGGTTTCTTACACAGAGAGAGACACTGAAGTGGAACTCCTGAAAAGTGTAAATTGGTGTTTTCGGAGCTAACAGCAGAGAGAATCACTCCCATGATTCATCATCTTTTGTTATTTCATTGATTGAGAGCCCCCTGGTGGTTGAATCTTCACACTGTGCCTTTAACTACGGAGGTTAAGTGAAAATCCTTTGGCAGCCCTAATTTATCCCGAGGTTTTTAGATTTTTAAACATTTCAAAACCAAAACTTTGCACACTGAATATGTTTATCACATTTCTTGGATCACTTTTATTTACATTTTGTTTGTTTTAGTCAGTTTTAAAACGCCTATTCTTGTATATAAGATGTCTTGTCTTGAGTCTAATTGTGACTGTGATTGAAGCTTCTGTAACTTTGAGAATCCTGCTCAGGATTCATAAAGTAACCACATTATTATTATTCTACTCTTAGAACACACAATGATCTTTACGTGCTGATCGAACCCTGACACTGAAACACACACAGCTGTATTTTATTCAATTTTACCTGCAATTCCAGCCCTGCTCGTGCAGTCAGAAGGTCAGTTAATGTTCGGTCAGTGTATCTGCAGGAGTATTTGTATTTCAGTACTTTTACATTTAGGCTAGAACATAAACTCCCTGAAACAGTTCTAAAAGTTTGAGTACTCACCGGGTTCTGCTGCCGTGGTCGATCCAGCCACTGTGACAATGTGGTCACCGTAGTAACAGATTCAAAGGACGGCCTCTTATTTAAACCCTTCTGACCTCATGAAGCCACCAATCACATCGCAGGACAGGCAGGACGCAGCGTGACATCACAGACCTCGCTCTGTGGTCGCTGCGGTTAGACAGCAAGATGGAGGGAGGGTGTTTTTAATAACCCAGTCACCGCCACCCACCCGTCTGAGACTTAACGTTTTATAGAGCAGACACATCTGCAGACCACAGACGCTATAAAGATACTGAGGGGTGGCGACACTTCAGTGTTGTTTTAAAATATAATTTCTGTAACGTTAATTGTTCGTTCTGTCTAATAGAACAGAAACGTGAAAAACAGATCTTCAGTCATATTTTTACCCCAGAGAGAGAGAGAACACTGTCCGAGTCGTACAAATACTCTGGCGCCGTTTGGATGAGACCGTGACGCTGGAAGAGGTCGAGGGGATCCCTCTTGTCCAAATGATGTTCACAAAGAGACAAGAGAAGTTTAAAATCAACACATTCAGCTTTTATAAGGAATTTATTCAATATTTCAATCATTGAATTTATAACTAATTATTTCATTATACAACAAGCCTCCTCTGAACTTTGTGTCTGTGTGTGTGTGTGTGTGTGTGTGTGTGTGTGTGTGTGTGTGTGTGTGTGTGTGTGTGTGTGTGTGTGTGTGTGTGTCTGTGTGTGTCACAGGATAATAAATATATTAAGATATGATTTATAGGTTTTACAAAGTGTTTTTGTCAGTGCTCAAAGAGAAAATTACGACGAAAGGTTTACCTGTGTGTGTGTGTGTGTGTGTGTGAGATGATATTACATCATCAATAAATATGATTATTTTATTAT
>NW_026870214.1:0-1000 GCF_963584025.1 Labrus mixtus
TATATTGTGGTATCTATCTATTTTTTGTTTGTTTTTTTATTTAAATTTTACTGTGTTGACTTTTTGTTTGCAGTCTTTCCTCTTTGCTGCTGTAACACTGTAAATCTCCCCGTCTGTGGGATAAATAAAGGATTATCTTATTTTATTTACATCACAGGAAAAAAAACCTTGAATTCTTGAGGCGGTGGTTCCACTTTTCTTTAAGTTGTAGAAATCATTCTAAAAGTTCAGGAAAATGTGTGTTTTTTTAAGAGTTGAAACACATTTTGTTTCTCAGAAAGTAATACCTGCATGAGTATGGTAGATGATGGTAGCTGTAGTTTAAACCTTAATCTTAGAGCGTTCATTCAGAGATATGGAAACAGATAGCGGGGTTAGCTCCCAGACGGCCGAGGGCTTAGCGCCTGACCTTAGGTCACATTTATTTCCTCAGGTCGCTGTCCTGTGTCTTTTTATTTGTTGTGTTTTTGTCCACTTTCAGGGACGATAGAGGTCTGAACTGTATACGAGGTAAAAGCTTTAAGAACCACTGAGCTAAACAGGAAATCCAACTTCTTTAAGTGTAAATGCATTTTGTATATCGGTGACCTTTTGGATGACCTTTAACCTTGGAGTTTCCTTTTGGGTTTAAAGGAGATCCATGGCGAGAGAATTAGCTGAGATTTGACTGCAATTAAAGACACACAAAGGAGGTCGTCAACCAAGTTTTTGCGGTGTGTCCGGATCCCGGTCGGCCTTTTTTCGTCCGATTCGACATGTTGAATCGGCGTTGGCGGTCGGTGAGAGGAGTCTCTCTGATTGGCTGTTGGGAGGTTTCATTTCCCTCCAGCTCTCCTCACAGGTTCAGTAAAGCCTCTTGAGCATGTCTCTGTAGTATCCATGCTTTCACCCATTAGTGCGGTTTCTCCTTATTTGCCCTCCTCCTCTTCTTTTCTTTTTTCCACTAAAAGACAAAGAACTGACAACGCCAGCGCCATCTTCTACTTTTTATCAGACATTA
>NW_026870215.1:0-22500 GCF_963584025.1 Labrus mixtus
TATGTTGTTCTCTCTTCATTATGTTTTCTGTTTGTCAGTATGTTGTTCTCTCTTCATTCTGTTTTCTGTTTGTCAGTATGTTCTTCTCTCTTCATTCTGTTTTCTGTTTGTCAGTATGTTGTTCTCTCTTCATTATGTTTTCTGTTTGTCAGTATGTTGTTCTCTCTTCATTCTGTTTTCTGTTTGTCAGTATGTTGTTCTCTCTTCATTATGTTTTCTGTTTGTCAGTATGTTGTTCTCTCTTCATTCTGTTTTCTGTTTGTCAGTATGTTGTTCTCTCTTCATTATGTTTTCTGTTTGTCAGTATGTTGTTCTCTCTTCATTATGTTTTCTGTTTGTCAGTATGTTGTTCTCTCTTCATTCTGTTTTCTGTTTGTCAGTATGTTCTTCTCTCTTCATTCTGTTTTCTGTTTGTCAGTATGTTGTTCTCTCTTCATTATGTTTTCTGTTTGTCAGTATGTTGTTCTCTCTTCATTCTGTTTTCTGTTTGTCAGTATGTTCTCCTCTCTTCATTATGTTTTCTGTTTGTCAGTATGTTGTTCTTCTCTCTTCATTCTGTTTTCTGTTTGTCAGTATGTTGTTCTCTCTTCATTCTGTTTGTCAGTATGTTGTTCTCTCTTCATTCTGTTTTCTGTTTGTCAGTATGTTGTTCTCTCTTCATTCTGTTTTCTGTTTGTCAGTATGTTGTTCTCTCTTCATTCTGTTTTCTGTTTGTCAGTATGTTGTTCTCTCTTCATTATGTTTTCTGTTTGTCAGTATGTTCTCCTCTCTTCATTATGTTTTCTGTTTGTCAGTATGTTGTTCTCTCTTCATTCTGTTTTCTGTTTGTCAGTATGTTGTTCTCTCTTCATTATGTTTTCTGTTTGTCAGTATGTTGTTCTTCTCTCTTCATTCTGTTTTCTGTTTGTCAGTATGTTGTTCTTCTCTCTTCATTCTGTTTTCTGTTTGTCAGTATGTTGTTCTCTCTTCATTCTGTTTTCTGTTTGTCAGTATGTTGTTCTTCTCTCTTCATTCTGTTTTCTGTTTGTCAGTATGTTCTCCTCTCTTCATTCTGTTTTCTGTTTGTCAGTATGTTGTTCTCTCTTCATTCTGTTTTCTGTTTGTCAGTATGTTGTTCTTCTCTCTTCATTCTGTTTTCTGTTTGTCAGTATGTTCTCCTCTCTTCATTCTGTTTTCTGTTTGTCAGTATGTTGTTCTCTCTTCATTCTGTTTTCTGTTTGTCAGTATGTTGTTCTCTCTTCATTCTGTTTTCTGTTTGTCAGTATGTTGTTCTCTCTTCATTCTGTTTTCTGTTTGTCAGTATGTTGTCCTCTCTTCATTCTGTTTGTCAGTATGTTGTTCTCTCTTCATTCTGTTTTCTGTTTGTCAGTATGTTGTTCTCTCTTCATTCTGTTTTCTGTTTGTCAGTATGTTGTTCTCTCTTCATTCTGTTTTCTGTTTGTCAGTATGTTCTCCTCTCTTCATTCTGTTTTCTGTTTGTCAGTATGTTGTTCTCTCTTCATTCTGTTTTCTGTTTGTCAGTATGTTGTTCTCTCTTCATTCTGTTTTCTGTTTGTCAGTATGTTGTTCTCTCTTCATTCTGTTTTCTGTTTGTCAGTATGTTGTTCTCTCTTCATTCTGTTTTCTGTTTGTCAGTATGTTGTTCTCTCTTCATTCTGTTTTCTGTTTGTCAGTATGTTCTTCTCTCTTCATTCTGTTTTCTGTTTGTCAGTATGTTGTTCTCTCTTCATTATGTTTTCTGTTTGTCAGTATGTTGTTCTCTCTTCATTCTGTTTTCTGTTTGTCAGTATGTTCTCCTCTCTTCATTATGTTTTCTGTTTGTCAGTATGTTGTTCTTCTCTCTTCATTCTGTTTTCTGTTTGTCAGTATGTTGTTCTCTCTTCATTCTGTTTGTCAGTATGTTGTTCTCTCTTCATTCTGTTTTCTGTTTGTCAGTATGTTGTTCTCTCTTCATTCTGTTTTCTGTTTGTCAGTATGTTGTTCTCTCTTCATTCTGTTTTCTGTTTGTCAGTATGTTGTTCTCTCTTCATTATGTTTTCTGTTTGTCAGTATGTTCTCCTCTCTTCATTATGTTTTCTGTTTGTCAGTATGTTGTTCTCTCTTCATTCTGTTTTCTGTTTGTCAGTATGTTGTTCTCTCTTCATTATGTTTTCTGTTTGTCAGTATGTTGTTCTTCTCTCTTCATTCTGTTTTCTGTTTGTCAGTATGTTGTTCTTCTCTCTTCATTCTGTTTTCTGTTTGTCAGTATGTTGTTCTCTCTTCATTCTGTTTTCTGTTTGTCAGTATGTTGTTCTTCTCTCTTCATTCTGTTTTCTGTTTGTCAGTATGTTCTCCTCTCTTCATTCTGTTTTCTGTTTGTCAGTATGTTGTTCTCTCTTCATTCTGTTTTCTGTTTGTCAGTATGTTGTTCTTCTCTCTTCATTCTGTTTTCTGTTTGTCAGTATGTTCTCCTCTCTTCATTCTGTTTTCTGTTTGTCAGTATGTTGTTCTCTCTTCATTCTGTTTTCTGTTTGTCAGTATGTTGTTCTCTCTTCATTCTGTTTTCTGTTTGTCAGTATGTTGTTCTCTCTTCATTCTGTTTTCTGTTTGTCAGTATGTTGTCCTCTCTTCATTCTGTTTGTCAGTATGTTGTTCTCTCTTCATTCTGTTTTCTGTTTGTCAGTATGTTGTTCTCTCTTCATTCTGTTTTCTGTTTGTCAGTATGTTGTTCTCTCTTCATTCTGTTTTCTGTTTGTCAGTATGTTCTCCTCTCTTCATTCTGTTTTCTGTTTGTCAGTATGTTGTTCTCTCTTCATTCTGTTTTCTGTTTGTCAGTATGTTGTTCTCTCTTCATTCTGTTTTCTGTTTGTCAGTATGTTGTTCTCTCTTCATTCTGTTTTCTGTTTGTCAGTATGTTGTTCTCTCTTCATTCTGTTTTCTGTTTGTCAGTATGTTGTTCTCTCTTCATTCTGTTTTCTGTTTGTCAGTATGTTGTTCTCTCTTCATTCTGTTTTCTGTTTGTCAGTATGTTCTCCTCTCTTCATTCTGTTTTCTGTTTGTCAGTATGTTGTTCTCTCTTCATTCTGTTTTCTGTTTGTCAGTATGTTGTTCTCTCTTCATTCTGTTTTCTGTTTGTCAGTATGTTGTTCTCTCTTCATTCTGTTTTCTGTTTGTCAGTATGTTGTCCTCTCTTCATTCTGTTTGTCAGTATGTTGTTCTCTCTTCATTCTGTTTTCTGTTTGTCAGTATGTTGTTCTCTCTTCATTCTGTTTTCTGTTTGTCAGTATGTTGTTCTCTCTTCATTCTGTTTTCTGTTTGTCAGTATGTTCTCTCTTCATTATGTTTTCTGTTTGTCAGTATGTTGTTCTCCTCTCTTCATTATGTTTTCTGTTTGTCAGTATGTTGTTCTTCTCTCTTCATTCTGTTTTCTGTTTGTCAGTATGTTGTTCTTCTCTCTTCATTCTGTTTTCTGTTTGTCAGTATGTTGTTCTCTCTTCATTCTGTTTTCTGTTTGTCAGTATGTTGTTCTCTCTTCATTCTGTTTTCTGTTTGTCAGTATGTTGTTCTCTCTTCATTCTGTTTTCTGTTTGTCATAATGTTGTTCTCTCTTCATTCTGTTTTCTGTTTGTCAGTATGTTCTTCTCTCTTCATTCTGTTTTCTGTTTGTCAGTATGTTGTTCTCTCTTCATTCTGTTTTCTGTTTGTCAGTATGTTGTTCTCTCTTCATTCTGTTTTCTGTTTGTCAGTATGTTGTTCTCTCTTCATTCTGTTTTCTGTTTGTCATAATGTTGTTCTCTCTTCATTATGTTTTCTGTTTGTCAGTATGTTGTTCTCTCTTCATTCTGTTTTCTGTTTGTCAGTATGTTGTTCTCTCTTCATTCTGTTTTCTGTTTGTCAGTATGTTCTTCTCTCTTCATTCTGTTTTCTGTTTGTCAGTATGTTGTTCTCTCTTCATTATGTTTTCTGTTTGTCAGTATGTTGTTCTCTCTTCATTCTGTTTTCTGTTTGTCAGTATGTTGTTCTCTCTTCATTATGTTTTCTGTTTGTCAGTATGTTGTTCTCTCTTCATTATGTTTTCTGTTTGTCAGTATGTTGTTCTCTCTTCATTATGTTTTCTGTTTGTCAGTATGTTGTTCTCTCTTCATTATGTTTTCTGTTTGTCAGTATGTTCTTCTCTCTTCATTCTGTTTTCTGTTTGTCAGTATGTTGTTCTCTCTTCATTATGTTTTCTGTTTGTCAGTATGTTGTTCTCTCTTCATTCTGTTTTCTGTTTGTCAGTATGTTGTTCTCTCTTCATTATGTTTTCTGTTTGTCAGTATGTTGTTCTCTCTTCATTCTGTTTTCTGTTTGTCAGTATGTTGTTCTCTCTTCATTATGTTTTCTGTTTGTCAGTATGTTGTTCTCTCTTCATTATGTTTTCTGTTTGTCAGTATGTTGTTCTCTCTTCATTCTGTTTTCTGTTTGTCAGTATGTTCTTCTCTCTTCATTCTGTTTTCTGTTTGTCAGTATGTTGTTCTCTCTTCATTATGTTTTCTGTTTGTCAGTATGTTGTTCTCTCTTCATTCTGTTTTCTGTTTGTCAGTATGTTCTCCTCTCTTCATTATGTTTTCTGTTTGTCAGTATGTTGTTCTTCTCTCTTCATTCTGTTTTCTGTTTGTCAGTATGTTGTTCTCTCTTCATTCTGTTTGTCAGTATGTTGTTCTCTCTTCATTCTGTTTTCTGTTTGTCAGTATGTTGTTCTCTCTTCATTCTGTTTTCTGTTTGTCAGTATGTTGTTCTCTCTTCATTCTGTTTTCTGTTTGTCAGTATGTTGTTCTCTCTTCATTCTGTTTTCTGTTTGTCAGTATGTTGTTCTCTCTTCATTATGTTTTCTGTTTGTCAGTATGTTCTCCTCTCTTCATTATGTTTTCTGTTTGTCAGTATGTTGTTCTCTCTTCATTCTGTTTTCTGTTTGTCAGTATGTTGTTCTCTCTTCATTCTGTTTGTCAGTATGTTGTTCTTCTCTCTTCATTCTGTTTTCTGTTTGTCAGTATGTTGTTCTCTCTTCATTCTGTTTTCTGTTTGTCATAATGTTGTTCTCTCTTCATTCTGTTTTCTGTTTGTCAGTATGTTCTTCTCTCTTCATTCTGTTTTCTGTTTGTCAGTATGTTCTTCTCTCTTCATTCTGTTTTCTGTTTGTCAGTATGTTGTTCTCTCTTCATTCTGTTTTCTGTTTGTCAGTATGTTGTTCTCTCTTCATTCTGTTTTCTGTTTGTCAGTATGTTGTTCTCTCTTCATTCTGTTTTCTGTTTGTCATAATGTTGTTCTCTCTTCATTATGTTTTCTGTTTGTCAGTATGTTGTTCTCTCTTCATTCTGTTTTCTGTTTGTCAGTATGTTGTTCTCTCTTCATTCTGTTTTCTGTTTGTCAGTATGTTCTTCTCTCTTCATTCTGTTTTCTGTTTGTCAGTATGTTGTTCTCTCTTCATTATGTTTTCTGTTTGTCAGTATGTTGTTCTCTCTTCATTCTGTTTTCTGTTTGTCAGTATGTTGTTCTCTCTTCATTATGTTTTCTGTTTGTCAGTATGTTGTTCTCTCTTCATTATGTTTTCTGTTTGTCAGTATGTTGTTCTCTCTTCATTATGTTTTCTGTTTGTCAGTATGTTGTTCTCTCTTCATTATGTTTTCTGTTTGTCAGTATGTTCTTCTCTCTTCATTCTGTTTTCTGTTTGTCAGTATGTTGTTCTCTCTTCATTATGTTTTCTGTTTGTCAGTATGTTGTTCTCTCTTCATTCTGTTTTCTGTTTGTCAGTATGTTGTTCTCTCTTCATTATGTTTTCTGTTTGTCAGTATGTTGTTCTCTCTTCATTCTGTTTTCTGTTTGTCAGTATGTTGTTCTCTCTTCATTATGTTTTCTGTTTGTCAGTATGTTGTTCTCTCTTCATTATGTTTTCTGTTTGTCAGTATGTTGTTCTCTCTTCATTCTGTTTTCTGTTTGTCAGTATGTTCTTCTCTCTTCATTCTGTTTTCTGTTTGTCAGTATGTTGTTCTCTCTTCATTATGTTTTCTGTTTGTCAGTATGTTGTTCTCTCTTCATTCTGTTTTCTGTTTGTCAGTATGTTCTCCTCTCTTCATTATGTTTTCTGTTTGTCAGTATGTTGTTCTTCTCTCTTCATTCTGTTTTCTGTTTGTCAGTATGTTGTTCTCTCTTCATTCTGTTTGTCAGTATGTTGTTCTCTCTTCATTCTGTTTTCTGTTTGTCAGTATGTTGTTCTCTCTTCATTCTGTTTTCTGTTTGTCAGTATGTTGTTCTCTCTTCATTCTGTTTTCTGTTTGTCAGTATGTTGTTCTCTCTTCATTCTGTTTTCTGTTTGTCAGTATGTTGTTCTCTCTTCATTATGTTTTCTGTTTGTCAGTATGTTCTCCTCTCTTCATTATGTTTTCTGTTTGTCAGTATGTTGTTCTCTCTTCATTCTGTTTTCTGTTTGTCAGTATGTTGTTCTCTCTTCATTATGTTTTCTGTTTGTCAGTATGTTGTTCTTCTCTCTTCATTCTGTTTTCTGTTTGTCAGTATGTTGTTCTTCTCTCTTCATTCTGTTTTCTGTTTGTCAGTATGTTGTTCTCTCTTCATTCTGTTTTCTGTTTGTCAGTATGTTGTTCTTCTCTCTTCATTCTGTTTTCTGTTTGTCAGTATGTTCTCCTCTCTTCATTCTGTTTTCTGTTTGTCAGTATGTTGTTCTCTCTTCATTCTGTTTTCTGTTTGTCAGTATGTTGTTCTTCTCTCTTCATTCTGTTTTCTGTTTGTCAGTATGTTCTCCTCTCTTCATTCTGTTTTCTGTTTGTCAGTATGTTGTTCTCTCTTCATTCTGTTTTCTGTTTGTCAGTATGTTGTTCTCTCTTCATTCTGTTTTCTGTTTGTCAGTATGTTGTTCTCTCTTCATTCTGTTTTCTGTTTGTCAGTATGTTGTCCTCTCTTCATTCTGTTTGTCAGTATGTTGTTCTCTCTTCATTCTGTTTTCTGTTTGTCAGTATGTTGTTCTCTCTTCATTCTGTTTTCTGTTTGTCAGTATGTTGTTCTCTCTTCATTCTGTTTTCTGTTTGTCAGTATGTTCTCCTCTCTTCATTCTGTTTTCTGTTTGTCAGTATGTTGTTCTCTCTTCATTCTGTTTTCTGTTTGTCAGTATGTTGTTCTCTCTTCATTCTGTTTTCTGTTTGTCAGTATGTTGTTCTCTCTTCATTCTGTTTTCTGTTTGTCAGTATGTTCTCCTCTCTTCATTCTGTTTTCTGTTTGTCAGTATGTTGTTCTCTCTTCATTCTGTTTTCTGTTTGTCAGTATGTTGTTCTCTCTTCATTCTGTTTTCTGTTTGTCAGTATGTTGTTCTCTCTTCATTCTGTTTTCTGTTTGTCAGTATGTTGTCCTCTCTTCATTCTGTTTGTCAGTATGTTGTTCTCTCTTCATTCTGTTTTCTGTTTGTCAGTATGTTGTTCTCTCTTCATTCTGTTTTCTGTTTGTCAGTATGTTGTTCTCTCTTCATTCTGTTTTCTGTTTGCCAGTATGTTGTTCTCCTCTCTTCATTCTGTTTTCTGTTTGTCAGTATGTTGTTCTCTCTTCATTCTGTTTTCTGTTTGTCAGTATGTTGTTCTCTCTTCATTCTGTTTGTCAGTATGTTGTTCTTCTCTCTTCATTCTGTTTTCTGTTTGTCAGTATGTTGTTCTCTCTTCATTCTGTTTTCTGTTTGTCAGTATGTTGTTCTCTCTTCATTCTGTTTTCTGTTTGTCAGTATGTTGTTCTCTCTTCATTCTGTTTTCTGTTTGTCAGTATGTTGTTCTCCTCTCTTCATTCTGTTTTCTGTTTGTCAGTATGTTGTTCTCTCTTCATTCTGTTTTCTGTTTGTCAGTATGTTGTTCTCTCTTCATTCTGTTTGTCAGTATGTTGTTCTTCTCTCTTCATTCTGTTTTCTGTTTGTCAGTATGTTCTCCTCTCTTCATTATGTTTTCTGTTTGTCAGTATGTTGTTCTCCTCTCTTCATTCTGTTTTCTGTTTGTCAGTATGTTGTTCTCTCTTCATTCTGTTTTCTGTTTGTCAGTATGTTGTTCTCTCTTCATTCTGTTTTCTGTTTGTCAGTATGTTGTTCTCCTCTCTTCATTCTGTTTTCTGTTTGTCAGTATGTTGTTCTCTCTTCATTCTGTTTTCTGTTTGTCAGTATGTTGTTCTCTCTTCATTCTGTTTGTCAGTATGTTGTTCTTCTCTCTTCATTCTGTTTTCTGTTTGTCAGTATGTTGTTCTCTCTTCATTCTGTTTTCTGTTTGTCAGTATGTTGTTCTCTCTTCATTCTGTTTTCTGTTTGTCAGTATGTTGTTCTCTCTTCATTCTGTTTTCTGTTTGTCAGTATGTTCTCCTCTCTTCATTCTGTTTTCTGTTTGTCAGTATGTTGTTCTCTCTTCATTCTGTTTTCTGTTTGTCAGTATGTTGTTCTCTCTTCATTCTGTTTGTCAGTATGTTGTTCTTCTCTCTTCATTCTGTTTTCTGTTTGTCAGTATGTTGTTCTCCTCTCTTCATTCTGTTTTCTGTTTGTCAGTATGTTGTTCTCTCCTCATTCTGTTTTCTGTTTGTCAGTATGTTGTTCTCTCTTCATTCTGTTTGTCAGTATGTTGTTCTTCTCTCTTCATTCTGTTTTCTGTTTGTCAGTATGTTGTTCTCTCTTCATTCTGTTTTCTGTTTGTCAGTATGTTGTTCTCTCTTCATTCTGTTTTCTGTTTGTCAGTATGTTGTTCTCCTCTCTTCATTCTGTTTTCTGTTTGTCAGTATGTTGTTCTCTCTTCATTATGTTTTCTGTTTGTCAGTATGTTGTTCTCTCTTCATTCTGTTTTCTGTTTGTCAGTATGTTGTTCTCTCTTCATTCTGTTTTCTGTTTGTCAGTATGTTCTTCTCTCTTCATTCTGTTTTCTGTTTGTCAGTATGTTGTTCTCTCTTCATTCTGTTTTCTGTTTGTCAGTATGTTGTTCTCTCTTCATTCTGTTTTCTGTTTGTCAGTATGTTGTTCTCTCTTCATTCTGTTTTGTTTGTCAGTATGTTCTTCTCTCTTCATTCTGTTTTCTGTTTGTCAGTATGTTGTTCTCTCTTCATTCTGTTTTCTGTTTGTCAGTATGTTGTTCTCTCTTCATTCTGTTTTCTGTTTGTCAGTATGTTGTTCTCTCTTCATTCTGTTTTCTGTTTGTCAGTATGTTGTTCTCTCTTCATTATGTTTTCTGTTTGTCAGTATGTTGTTCTCTCTTCATTCTGTTTTCTGTTTGTCAGTATGTTCTTCTCTCTTCATTCTGTTTTCTGTTTGTCAGTATGTTGTTCTCTCTTCATTCTGTTTTCTGTTTGTCAGTATGTTCTCCTCTCTTCATTATGTTTTCTGTTTGTCAGTATGTTGTTCTCTCTTCATTCTGTTTTCTGTTTGTCAGTATGTTCTCCTCTCTTCATTCTGTTTTCTGTTTGTCAGTATGTTGTTCTTCTCTCTTCATTCTGTTTTCTGTTTGTCAGTATGTTGTTCTCTCTTCATTCTGTTTTCTGTTTGTCAGTATGTTGTTCTCCTCTCTTCATTCTGTTTTCTGTTTGTCAGTATGTTCTCCTCTCTTCATTCTGTTTTCTGTTTGTCAGTATGTTCTCCTCTCTTCATTCTGTTTTCTGTTTGTCAGTATGTTGTTCTCTCTTCATTCTGTTTTCTGTTTGTCAGTATGTTGTTCTCTCTTCATTCTGTTTTCTGTTTGTCAGTATGTTCTCCTCTCTTCATTCTGTTTTCTGTTTGTCAGTATGTTGTTCTCTCTTCATTCTGTTTTCTGTTTGTCAGTATGTTGTTCTCTCTTCATTCTGTTTTCTGTTTGTCAGTATGTTCTCCTCTCTTCATTCTGTTTTCTGTTTGTCAGTATGTTCTCCTCTCTTCATTCTGTTTTCTGTTTGTCAGTATGTTGTTCTCTCTTCATTCTGTTTTCTGTTTGTCAGTATGTTGTTCTCTCTTCATTCTGTTTTCTGTTTGTCAGTATGTTGTTCTCCTCTCTTCATTCTGTTTTCTATTTGTCAGTATGTTGTTCTCTCTTCATTCTGTTTGTCAGTATGTTCTCCTCTCTTCATTATGTTTTCTGTTTGTCAGTATGTTCTCCTCTCTTCATTCTGTTTTCTGTTTGTCAGTATGTTGTTCTCTCTTCATTATGTTTTCTGTTTGTCAGTATGTTGTTCTCTCTTCATTATGTTTTCTGTTTGTCAGTATGTTGTTCTCTCTTCATTCTGTTTTCTGTTTGTCAGTATGTTGTTCTCTCTTCATTATGTTTTCTGTTTGTCAGTATGTTGTTCTCTCTTCATTCTGTTTTCTGTTTGTCAGTATGTTGTTCTCTCTTCATTCTGTTTTCTGTTTGTCAGTATGTTGTTCTCTCTTCATTATGTTTTCTGTTTGTCAGTATGTTGTTCTCCTCTCTTCATTCTGTTTTCTGTTTGTCAGTATGTTGTTCTCTCTTCATTATGTTTTCTGTTTGTCAGTATGTTGTTCTCTCTTCTTTTTTTCCTTCTTCTGTTTTCTGTTTGTCAGTATGTTGTTCTCTCTTCATTATGTTTTCTGTTTGTCAGTATGTTGTTCTCTCTTCATTATGTTTTCTGTTTGTCAGTATGTTGTTCTCTCTTCATTCTGTTTTCTGTTTGTCAGTATGTTGTTCTCTCTTCATTCTGTTTGTCAGTATGTTGTTCTCTCTTCATTCTGTTTTCTGTTTGTCAGTATGTTGTTCTCTCTTCATTCTGTTTTCTGTTTGTCAGTATGTTGTTCTCTCTTCATTCTGTTTGTCAGTATGTTGTTCTCTCTTCATTCTGTTTTCTGTTTGTCAGTATGTTGTTCTCTCTTCATTCTGTTTTCTGTTTGTCAGTATGTTGTTCTCTCTTCATTATGTTTTCTGTTTGTCAGTATGTTGTTCTCTCTTCATTTCTGTTTTCTGTTTGTCAGTATGTTCTTCTCTCTTCATTCTGTTTTCTGTTTGTCAGTATGTTCTTCTCTCTTCATTATGTTTTCTGTTTGTCAGTATGTTGTTCTCTCTTCATTCTGTTTTCTGTTTGTCAGTATGTTCTCCTCTCTTCATTATGTTTTCTGTTTGTCAGTATGTTCTTCTCTCTTCATTATGTTTTCTGTTTGTCAGTATGTTGTTCTCTCTTCATTCTGTTTTCTGTTTGTCAGTATGTTCTCCTCTCTTCATTATGTTTTCTGTTTGTCAGTATGTTGTTCTTCTCTCTTCATTCTGTTTTCTGTTTGTCAGTATGTTGTTCTCTCTTCATTCTGTTTGTCAGTATGTTGTTCTCTCTTCATTCTGTTTTCTGTTTGTCAGTATGTTGTTCTCTCTTCATTCTGTTTTCTGTTTGTCAGTATGTTGTTCTCTCTTCATTCTGTTTTCTGTTTGTCAGTATGTTGTTCTCTCTTCATTCTGTTTTCTGTTTGTCAGTATGTTGTTCTCTCTTCATTCTGTTTTCTGTTTGTCAGTATGTTCTCCTCTCTTCATTATGTTTTCTGTTTGTCAGTATGTTGTTCTCTCTTCATTCTGTTTTCTGTTTGTCAGTATGTTGTTCTCTCTTCATTATGTTTTCTGTTTGTCAGTATGTTGTTCTTCTCTCTTCATTCTGTTTTCTGTTTGTCAGTATGTTGTTCTTCTCTCTTCATTCTGTTTTCTGTTTGTCAGTATGTTGTTCTCTCTTCATTCTGTTTTCTGTTTGTCAGTATGTTGTTCTTCTCTCTTCATTCTGTTTTCTGTTTGTCAGTATGTTCTCCTCTCTTCATTCTGTTTTCTGTTTGTCAGTATGTTGTTCTCTCTTCATTCTGTTTTCTGTTTGTCAGTATGTTGTTCTTCTCTCTTCATTCTGTTTTCTGTTTGTCAGTATGTTCTCCTCTCTTCATTCTGTTTTCTGTTTGTCAGTATGTTGTTCTCTCTTCATTCTGTTTTCTGTTTGTCAGTATGTTGTTCTCTCTTCATTCTGTTTTCTGTTTGTCAGTATGTTGTTCTCTCTTCATTCTGTTTTCTGTTTGTCAGTATGTTGTCCTCTCTTCATTCTGTTTGTCAGTATGTTGTTCTCTCTTCATTCTGTTTTCTGTTTGTCAGTATGTTGTTCTCTCTTCATTCTGTTTTCTGTTTGTCAGTATGTTGTTCTCTCTTCATTCTGTTTTCTGTTTGTCAGTATGTTCTCCTCTCTTCATTCTGTTTTCTGTTTGTCAGTATGTTGTTCTCTCTTCATTCTGTTTTCTGTTTGTCAGTATGTTGTTCTCTCTTCATTCTGTTTTCTGTTTGTCAGTATGTTGTTCTCTCTTCATTCTGTTTTCTGTTTGTCAGTATGTTCTCCTCTCTTCATTCTGTTTTCTGTTTGTCAGTATGTTGTTCTCTCTTCATTCTGTTTTCTGTTTGTCAGTATGTTGTTCTCTCTTCATTCTGTTTTCTGTTTGTCAGTATGTTGTTCTCTCTTCATTCTGTTTTCTGTTTGTCAGTATGTTGTCCTCTCTTCATTCTGTTTGTCAGTATGTTGTTCTCTCTTCATTCTGTTTTCTGTTTGTCAGTATGTTGTTCTCTCTTCATTCTGTTTTCTGTTTGTCAGTATGTTGTTCTCTCTTCATTCTGTTTTCTGTTTGTCAGTATGTTGTTCTCTCTTCATTCTGTTTTCTGTTTGTCAGTATGTTGTTCTCTCTTCATTCTGTTTTCTGTTTGTCAGTATGTTGTTCTCCTCTCTTCATTCTGTTTTCTGTTTGTCAGTATGTTGTTCTCTCTTCATTATGTTTTCTGTTTGTCAGTATGTTGTTCTCTCTTCATTCTGTTTTCTGTTTGTCAGTATGTTGTTCTCTCTTCATTCTGTTTTGTGTTTGTCAGTATGTTGTTCTCTCTTCATTCTGTTTTCTGTTTGTCAGTATGTTGTTCTCTCTTCATTCTGTTTTCTGTTTGTCAGTATGTTGTTCTCTCTTCATTCTGTTTTCTGTTTGTCAGTATGTTGTTCTCTCTTCATTCTGTTTTCTGTTTGTCAGTATGTTGTTCTCTCTTCATTATGTTTTCTGTTTGTCAGTATGTTGTTCTCTCTTCATTCTGTTTTCTGTTTGTCAGTATGTTCTTCTCTCTTCATTCTGTTTTCTGTTTGTCAGTATGTTGTTCTCTCTTCATTCTGTTTTCTGTTTGTCAGTATGTTCTCCTCTCTTCATTATGTTTTCTGTTTGTCAGTATGTTGTTCTCTCTTCATTCTGTTTTCTGTTTGTCAGTATGTTGTTCTCTCTTCATTCTGTTTTCTGTTTGTCAGTATGTTGTTCTCTCTTCATTATGTTTTCTGTTTGTCAGTATGTTGTTCTCTCTTCATTCTGTTTTCTGTTTGTCAGTATGTTCTTCTCTCTTCATTCTGTTTTCTGTTTGTCAGTATGTTGTTCTCTCTTCATTCTGTTTTCTGTTTGTCAGTATGTTCTCCTCTCTTCATTATGTTTTCTGTTTGTCAGTATGTTGTTCTCTCTTCATTCTGTTTTCTGTTTGTCAGTATGTTCTCCTCTCTTCATTCTGTTTTCTGTTTGTCAGTATGTTGTTCTTCTCTCTTCATTCTGTTTTCTGTTTGTCAGTATGTTGTTCTCTCTTCATTCTGTTTTCTGTTTGTCAGTATGTTGTTCTCCTCTCTTCATTCTGTTTTCTGTTTGTCAGTATGTTCTCCTCTCTTCATTCTGTTTTCTGTTTGTCAGTATGTTCTCCTCTCTTCATTCTGTTTTCTGTTTGTCAGTATGTTGTTCTCTCTTCATTCTGTTTTCTGTTTGTCAGTATGTTGTTCTCTCTTCATTCTGTTTTCTGTTTGTCAGTATGTTCTCCTCTCTTCATTCTGTTTTCTGTTTGTCAGTATGTTGTTCTCTCTTCATTCTGTTTTCTGTTTGTCAGTATGTTGTTCTCTCTTCATTCTGTTTTCTGTTTGTCAGTATGTTCTCCTCTCTTCATTCTGTTTTCTGTTTGTCAGTATGTTCTCCTCTCTTCATTCTGTTTTCTGTTTGTCAGTATGTTGTTCTCTCTTCATTCTGTTTTCTGTTTGTCAGTATGTTGTTCTCTCTTCATTCTGTTTTCTGTTTGTCAGTATGTTGTTCTCCTCTCTTCATTCTGTTTTCTATTTGTCAGTATGTTGTTCTCTCTTCATTCTGTTTGTCAGTATGTTCTCCTCTCTTCATTATGTTTTCTGTTTGTCAGTATGTTCTCCTCTCTTCATTCTGTTTTCTGTTTGTCAGTATGTTGTTCTCTCTTCATTATGTTTTCTGTTTGTCAGTATGTTGTTCTCTCTTCATTATGTTTTCTGTTTGTCAGTATGTTGTTCTCTCTTCATTCTGTTTTCTGTTTGTCAGTATGTTGTTCTCTCTTCATTATGTTTTCTGTTTGTCAGTATGTTGTTCTCTCTTCATTCTGTTTTCTGTTTGTCAGTATGTTGTTCTCTCTTCATTCTGTTTTCTGTTTGTCAGTATGTTGTTCTCTCTTCATTATGTTTTCTGTTTGTCAGTATGTTGTTCTCCTCTCTTCATTCTGTTTTCTGTTTGTCAGTATGTTGTTCTCTCTTCATTATGTTTTCTGTTTGTCAGTATGTTGTTCTCTCTTCATTCTGTTTTCTGTTTGTCAGTATGTTCTCCTCTCTTCATTCTGTTTTCTGTTTGTCAGTATGTTGTTCTCTCTTCATTATGTTTTCTGTTTGTCAGTATGTTGTTCTCTCTTCATTATGTTTTCTGTTTGTCAGTATGTTGTTCTCTCTTCATTCTGTTTTCTGTTTGTCAGTATGTTGTTCTCTCTTCATTCTGTTTGTCAGTATGTTGTTCTCTCTTCATTCTGTTTTCTGTTTGTCAGTATGTTGTTCTCTCTTCATTCTGTTTTCTGTTTGTCAGTATGTTGTTCTCTCTTCATTCTGTTTGTCAGTATGTTGTTCTCTCTTCATTCTGTTTTCTGTTTGTCAGTATGTTGTTCTCTCTTCATTCTGTTTTCTGTTTGTCAGTATGTTGTTCTCTCTTCATTATGTTTTCTGTTTGTCAGTATGTTGTTCTCTCTTCATTCTGTTTTCTGTTTGTCAGTATGTTGTTCTCTCTTCATTCTGTTTTCTGTTTGTCAGTATGTTGTTCTCTCTTCATTCTGTTTTCTGTTTGTCAGTATGTTGTTCTCTCTTCATTCTGTTTTCTGTTTGTCAGTATGTTCTTCTCTCTTCATTCTGTTTTCTGTTTGTCAGTATGTTCTTCTCTCTTCATTCTGTTTTCTGTTTGTCAGTATGTTCTTCTCTCTTCATTCTGTTTTCTGTTTGTCAGTATGTTCTCCTCTCTTCATTATGTTTTCTGTTTGTCAGTATGTTCTTCTCTCTTCATTATGTTTTCTGTTTGTCAGTATGTTGTTCTCTCTTCATTCTGTTTTCTGTTTGTCAGTATGTTCTTCTCTCTTCATTCTGTTTTCTGTTTGTCAGTATGTTCTTCTCTCTTCATTATGTTTTCTGTTTGTCAGTATGTTCTCCTCTCTTCATTCTGTTTTCTGTTTGTCGGTATGTTGTTCTCCTCTCTTCATCCAGCCCCCCCCCCCCCTAACAGGGATAGCCTCCCGCTGTCAGGATCATATGTGAACAGGTCTGGAGACTATCTGCAGTGTAGATGTGAAGCTTCAGTTTCCTGATCTATGTTTGTGTTTCTTTGTTTCAGGCATAAAGAGGCAGCTGCTAAGAGAAACACTGCTTTCAATCACATGCTGAAAGAAGACCCTCGTCTGGCCCCCCACCTGAAAGAAGACCCTCGTCTGGCCCCCCACCTGAAAGAATGAACCAATCACACAACTTCTTTAGAAACATCGATCAGTCTTTATTCATAACAAACACAGCAGAGGAAACTAGAGTTCAACAAACCCAGAGAATCTTTATCTGGATTCACTTACCCTGGTCTAGACCCCCGGTCCAGGCCCCCGGTCCAGGCCCCCGGTTTAGATCACTGGTCCAGGCCCCCGGTCCAGGCCCTCAGTCCAGACCCCCGGTTTAGATCCCCGGTCCAGGCCCCCGGTCCAGGCCCCCGGTCCAGGCCCCCGGTCCAGGCCCGACTCTGTTATATTATTTACAAAAATGTCAAATCTTAAAGTTAAAGTTCATTATTTCACCAGATTGAAATCAAAGACTTTCACGATGTTCTTATGATTTATTGAAAAACATTCAAAGTAGATCATTATGGAGAGATATCCATCACAATGTCATCATGTTTCATGAACACACAGCTTTAAATCAAACATCTGGATGTTCACCATAAAGAGTGTGTGTGCTGATCGCTCACAGTTTGGTCCAGGATCATGATTAAAACCTGTTCACATCTTCTCTCTTAACGGTTTGATGAATGATTTTTATTTTTTCTGCATTCTGTCTTTTCACTTTGAATATATATATATATATTATATATATAATATATACATATAATATATATATAATGCATATATAATATATATATTATATATATATTAATAATAATTAAATAATTAAATAACCGGACCAGACCCGGATTAAAAAACCGGGGATTTAATTAAATAATTAAATAATTAATGATGTGAGACTCATCACTCATATTAAAGCAAATATATAATATATATTATATATATATATATAATATATAATCAAATATATATACTCATATATATAATATATATATACTCATATAATATATATATTATATATATATTATATATACTCATATATATAATATATATATAATATATATTTTATATATATATATTATATATGAGTATATATACTCATATATATATATTATATATATATTATATATATTATATATACTCATATATATAATATATATATATATTATATTATATATATATATATACATATATATATATATATATATAATCCTCCAGTGATGAGTCTCACATCATTAATTATTCAGTCAGAGTTTAAACCAGTAGATTCTCTACAGACATCACCAACTGAACAAAGAGGTAAACATGGAAACCCAAAACACGATCCTCCAATAGACAGGCAGATAAACACAAACCAGCTGGACAGATCCACTCGCGCATGCGCACTGTGACCATCCCAGCACTAAAGAGTGCAGTGCACAAGTAGCGCGAGAGGTAATCAAGCTTTTTCTGCTACTTTTATTCTCCTTTTAGTGTGAATATATTCTCCTTTTAGTGTGAATATATTCTCCTTTTAGTGTGAATATTCACTGTAAACAGCACGGAGGTTTTTTTAAAGGTTTCCGTGTTCAGCTGTCACTGAGCTAGTTCACCTCAGCACAAGCTAACCGTTAGCATCGTTAGCTTATCTATGGAAAGTCAATGGAGAGAAGATTCAACTGTGTTTAACAAGAAAAGCTCAATGAATAAACTTTAAACACTCGCGCGCCTCTCTAACAACCCGGATGTAGGAAACGGTCGTTAACTTTGGGAGCGTTTTAGGACCAGAGAGAGCTCACTGCTCGGCGCTCTTTGAGCTAACACAGCTAACTTTAGCATCTTTAGCATCTGTCACATCTCCGATCGGCCCCCGGAGGCGGGGCTCTTTTCTACTGACAGCAGAGAGGCCCAATGAAAACTCCATATAGACATCCTTACCAGTTCGTTAGCCAATCAGCTTCTTTGACAGATAAGACTTAGAAGAGTTATTTTCATTGATTTATCAAAACGGCCGAGTTTTTACGTTTCGACATTAAACACCTTGTTATTAAGAGAACCTTAGATTTAAACATTTTAAAGAAACTAAAGTGAAAAAGTTTGGCTGTAACCGTTATCTTTAGCGACGTCATGTACGTATGATGTCATCACGTAACGTGCGGTGGCTATATTGTTATCTAACTTTAAATCAGACCTCATGGTGAATATTTGTCTGTTTAACACAAACATAAATGAAACCACATCTATTAAGTGAAACTATTTTAAAATGACACATTTAAAAATATTTAAAGTTTTAATAAAAGATATTAAAGTTAGAGAAGGTTAAAATCATCCTTTAATGTGAGGTGTTTCCTCTCAGAGTTCCTCTACATGTTGTTCACACCACAGCTCCTCTTTCATCACGAGTCAAAGTCTTTTATCACAAAAAATATATCAATCAATTCACTGAAAGATAACGTGAAACCCTGAAAACATCGTTTTACTTCTGTTTCAATACATCGCCGATATCGACCCCGTTCAGACATCTACACATCGCTAAAGAATGTGATTAAAGTCACTACTCCATGTTTGTTTATTGCCATGTACTTCACCTAACATGTTTGTTTGTTGACATGTACTTCACCTAACATGTTTGTTTGTTGACATGTACTTCACCTAACATGTTTGTTTGTTGACATGTACTTCACCTAACGAGCGATTCACAGAAGAGGTTTTTATTTTCTTTTGTCAGATGAAAACTCCTCCAGACAGATCAGGGATCACCTTCGAGGTCGGAGCTCAGCTGGAAGCCCGAGACCGCCACAAGAACTGGTCAGGACCACACACACACACACACAGTGGCTTTTTTAGTATTTTTTAACCTGTGCTCACTTCAGCGTTGATGACTTTTGAATCATGTCGTCCTGTAAGGTACCCGGCCACCATCGAGAAGATTGACTACGACACAGAGCAAGTCTTGGTCCACTACCGCCAGTGGAGCCGGAGACACAATGAATGGTTCCAGTGGACGTCCCCGTACCTGCGTCCTCTGGAGCGAGTGAGCCTGAGGAGGCAGGGCCTGAACCCTCCCTGTTCACAGCCGGTACGAGTGAGTGAGTGAGTGAGTGAGTGTGTGTGTGTGTGTGTGTGTGTGTGTGTGTGTGTGTGTGTGTGTGTGTGTGTCTGTGTGTGTGTGTGTGTGTCTGTGTGTGTGTGTGTGTGTGTGTGTGTGTGTGTCTGTGTGTGTGTGTCTGTGTCTGTGTGTGTGTGTGTGTGTGTGTGTGTGTGTGTGTGTTTGTGTGTGTGTGTGTGTGTGTCTGTGTGTGTGTCTGTGTGTGTGTGTGTGTGTGTGTGTCTGTGTGTGTGTCTGTGTGTCTGTGTGTGTGTGTCTGTGTGTGTGTCTGTGTGTCTGTGTGTGTCTGTGTGTGTGTGTGTGTGTGTGTGTCTGTCTGTGTCTGTGTGTGTGTGTCTGTGTGTGTGTCTGTGTGTCTGTGTGTGTGTGTGTCTGTGTGTGTCTGTGTGTGTGTGTGTGTGTGAGACAGTCAGTGTGTCCTCTGATAACCTCTGTGTGAACTACATTCTTCTCTGATCTCTTTCTCTCTCAGAGGTTCCTCTCAGGGACTAAAGTTCTGGCCTGTTGGACCGACTGTCGTTTCTACCCCGCCAAAATCCTGAGGGTCAACAGAGATGGTGAGTCTGATTGAGGGTTAAAGTGAAGAGGATAGGAGGGACAGACTCAACCTGTGTCTACTGCTCGTAATGCATCATGGTACATGTAGTCAGTACTGTGGCACAGCTCAGTTTCTCTGTCCTAAACCTGTGTGTGTGTGTGTGTGTGTGTGTGTGTGTGTGTGAGAGAGTGTGTGTGTGTGTGTGTGTGTGTGTCTGTCTGTGTGTGTGTGTGTGTGTGTGTGTGTGTGTGTGTGTGTGTGTGTCTGTGTGTGTGTGTGTGTGTGTCTGTCTGTCTGTCTGTCTGTCTGTCTGTGTGTGTGTGTGTGTGTGTGTGTCTGTGTGTGTCTGTCTGTCTATCTGTCTGTCTGTCTGTGAGTGTGTGTGTGTGTGTGTGTGTGTGTGTCTGTCTGTCTGTCTGTCTGTCTGTCTGTGTGTGTGTGTGTCTGTCTGTCTGTCTGTCTGTCTGTCTGTCTGTGTGTCTGTGTGTGTGTGTGTGTGTGTGTGTGTGTGTCAGACTCCTACACAGTGCGTTTCTATGACGGCGTGGTTCGGACTGTGAAGCCTACCAAGGTGAAACCTTTCCAGGAAGTAAGAAAAGCTTCATTCCTATTGGCTGTCGTCTGTTTGTCTTCAGTGATTTCCTCATCCTCACTTTGTGTTTGTGTGACCGAGCAGAAGTCCCGATCTGAGAAGAGCGCAGTGGGAAGCGAGGGATGGGAGGAAGGGGAGAGCGGTGAGGAGGAGGATGGTCGAGGGAGTGAGGAGGAGGAGGAGGAGGAGAGGAAGGAGGGGAGGAAGGAGGAGACATCAGAGGAGAAGGAAGGAGCTGAGGAGGAGAAGAGGAAGGCAGAACCTTCATCCTCACATCCAACAGCAAAGAAGAAAACAGATGACAGTAAGCTACACGCCCTTCTGTACAAGTGTTGAAATGCATTGTGGGTAAATTAACCGCCCCTAAAGCTGGTTGATGTTTGAAGCTTTGATTGTTCCCTGCTCCTCTCTCAGGTGGCAACGAGCCAATCACAGCTGACTCCTCCCACTCAGCTCCTCCTAACCCCGCCTACCTGGAAAAAGGTAAACATCAGATGCATCATTAGTGAAGCAGAAAGGTGACTGTTCTATTAGTTTGAAATGGTGCAGCCCTCGTTTGTCATCCCGTAGAGAAACAGACCTGAGACATGTTTAGTGAGCATCGTGATGCTCCTTCACTTTGTGTTCTCTCGTATATCAGATGTCCTGATGGAGCGTCAGGCTCACCTGCCCACAACTCACAAGTTCAGCAGAGAACCACGTAAGAAACACAACCTCCTCTTCTTCTTCTTCTTCTTCTCAATAAGAGAGAGAGCACTTTGACTGAACAGCAGCGTCTCTACATGAAGGGAAGTCTGTCTCTCTGTTTCAACACAGCAGCAACATGACAAACACATGGAAACTTAAAGTGGACCTCATCCATCAAATACACATTTCTGAACTCGTCAGCAGAGAAAACATTTTGTATTCTGTCCTTCTAAAAAAGAAATGAATATGAACCTCTTGGTCTGTTCTCTTCATCAGAAGAGTTTGGAGAAATGTTGTGTTCAATGAAACTGGTGAAAAGGAGAACTAGAGAGAAACAGAATCCTGCACCCGACCCTCTGTCTGCTCACCATCATCCTGAAAGACTCTAAACTTCACTATGAACTACGTTCTTCATCAGAAGGATTTGTCCTGAAAGAGGAAACAGAAATAACCTGCGCTCTGATCTCCTCTCAGTGTATCGGGTGATTAAGAACCAGCCTCCTCCCATCCTCTCCATCGAGCTCGACCACAACCCCTTCAAGTGTCCTGCGGCCGGCTGCACCAAGTCCTTCAGGAAGGCCAGTCTGCTGCACTACCACATCAAGTACTACCACTCTGACCAGCAGCTGGACGAGCCGGACGGCGAGCCAGAGCCAGCCAGGTCAGGGCCACGGTTTGAATCCCAGAGTCAGACGCTCGATAAGAGAGGGATTGTGTTTGAAAACAACTGTGTCTGTTGTTTCAGGAGGAGGAGGTCATCTTTCAAAGGGGGCGACGTGATGTCAGAGGGCAGGAATGAGGACCAGGACAGTCACCATGACGACAGGGAGCACAGCACCATGGAAACAGGTAGGAAACACAAACACACAAACTAATGTGTGGATACAGAAAAAACAGGTCTGATCTCCTCTGGGGACAGTAAAGACCTGACCCCCTTTAGTCTTCAGCCTGGACCTTGAGGATCTCAGACTGTGTCCTGGTTCATTCAAAATCAATCCTAAAAACATCAGCCAGTGAAGGTCACTGAAACGCTGAAGTTCTGCTGATGTAAGCACGTTTCTGAGACGTGGACAGTTTGAAGGCAGTGGATTGAGTTCTGAGTCAGACTGCTGTTCAGTGAGCTGCAGGAGTCCAGTTTCTCCACATCAGCTGATGAAACAGGACTGAAACCTCCTTCACAAACAAGTCCTGTTGGTGGGGGGGGTCCTGTTGGTGGGGGGGACAAAGGAGTCAGTTAAAGGTTTCAAACTAAAGGTTTGGATGTTGAATCACAATGCTCGCACAGCTTTGTATATTTTCACAAGATGTTCCATACGAGTTAACGCTCCACTTGCCTCTCTCTCTTTATGGAGTGGGCGGGGTCACTTTGTCTCCTGACTCCAGTGGGCGGGGTCACAGATGTCATTTGGCAGGTTTATTACTGCGTTAGAGTTTCACACACAACATGAGAAGCAGGAAGGGAAATATGTAGATATTCACATCTTTGTTTAATCCTGGATTCTTCCCATCTTTAAGGAGAAGTGAAGAAGGAAGGAGGGAGGGAGCTGGACAGGAAGGAGAGGAAGAACTTCCTGAGAGTCAAACTCAAGAAGAAGAAGAAGAAGAAGAAGAAGAGGAGGAGCCACTCAGGTGAGAGTCTGCAGGAGAACAAGTTTCACGATTCACATGATAAGAACTAACCTGAGCCGGGACGGGACACTGAACTGTGACCTCACAGATCTACACCCTGAACTGTGACCTCACAGATCTACACCCTGAACTGTGACCTCACAGATCTACACACTGAACTCTGACCTCACAGATCTACACACTGAACTGTGACCTCACAGATCTACACCCTGAACTGTGACCTCACAGATCTACACACTGAACTCTGACCTCACAGATCTACACACTGAACTGTGACCTCACAGATCTACACACTGAACTCTGACCTCACAGATCTACACCCTGAACTGTGACCTCACAGATCTAC
>NW_026870215.1:32500-37500 GCF_963584025.1 Labrus mixtus
AGCATTCAGGAGCAGAATCTAAAGTTAGAAGGAGGACATACTGGCTGCTGCATTGTTGTCAGAGAAGCCAGCACTTCAACATGTTTCCTTAATGATCAGATAGTAAGATACCTTTATCATCTCACTCTCTACACAGCTCACTGATTGGACCTTTAAATATCAAAAGTTGTCTTCAAACTCCTGCACGCTGTCTACGTTGCACATATACAAACTTTACCAATGTGTTCTTCATCTCTCTCTCTCTTAGATGTGAGACTTTCTCTCTTCTTCTGTTCTCTTTGATTCCATCATTTATTCAAACAGAGATGTTGTAGAAAAGTGTTGTCAGCTGACTGCAGCGGAGGAGACTGGTATCTCATCGTTCTCTTCTCATCAGAGAGAAGTCGTCAACCTAAAGTTTCAAGAAAAGATGACAGACAGAGATAATCCAGTTTTATATAAAGAGAATAAAAAATATATTTTTGTTTATAAACTCTTTGAACATTTCTACGAGGAGATGGAGAAACTCTTTCTCTTCATCAAGTGTGAATTCTTCTCGTTTCTAGACTGATGTATTTTGATGCTTTTCTTTTGTTGTGACTCCACGAGAAGATGGAGTCTGGACCTTCAGAGTCTGGGCCTTTGGGAACAGAGTCTGGACCTTCAGAGTCTGGGCCTTTGGGAACAGAATCTGGACCTTCAGAGTCTGGGCCTTTGGGAACAGAGTCTGGACCTTCAGAGTCTGGGCCTTTGGGAACAGAATCTGGACCTTCAGAGTCTGGGCATTTGGGAATAGAGTCTGGACCTTCAGAGTCTGGGCCTTTGGGAACAGAATCTGGACCTTCAGAGTCTGGGCCTTTGGGAACAGAGTCTGGGCTTTTGGGAACAGAATCTGGACCTTCAGAGTCTGGGCCTTTGGGAACAGAGTCTGGACCTTCAGAGTCTGGACCTTTGGGAACAGAATCTGGACCTTCAGAGTCTGGGCCTTTGGGAACAGAGTCTGGACCTTCAGAGTCTGGGCCTTTGGGAATAGAGTCTGGACCTTCAGAGTCTGGACCTTTGGGAACAGAATCTGTACCTTCAGAGTCTGGGCCTTTTGGAACAGAGTCTGGACCTTCAGAGTCTGGGCCTTTGGGAATAGAGTCTGGACCTTCAGAGTCTGGACCTTTGGCAACAGAGTCTGGACCTTCAGAGTCTGGACCTTTGGGAACAGAGTCTGGACCTTCAGAGTCTGGGCCTTTGGGAACAGAGTCCGGGCCTTTGGGAACAGAGTTTGGACCTTCAGAGTCTGGACATTTGGGAACAGAGTCTGGACCTTCAGAGTCTGGGCCTTTGGGAACAGAGTCTGGACCTTTGGGAACAGAGTCTGGACCTTCAGAGTCTGGGCCTTTGGGAATAGAGTCTGGACCTTCAGAGTCTGGACCTTTGGCAACAGAGTCTGGACCTTCAGAGTCCGGGCCTTTGGGAATAGAGTCTGGACCTTCAGAGTCTGGACCTTTGGGAACAGAGTCTGGACCTTCAGAGTCTGGGCCTTTGGGAACAGAGTCTGGACCTTCAGAGTCTGGACATTTGGGAACAGAGTCTGGACCTTTTGGAACAGAGTTTGGACCTTCAGAGTCTGGACATTTGGGAACAGAGTCTGGACCTTCAGAGTCTGGGCCTTTGGGAACAGAGTCTGGACCTTTGGGAACAGAGTCTGGGCCTTTAGGAACAGAGTCTGGACCTTCAGAGTCTGGACTTTCAGAGTCTGGACCTTTGGGAACAGAGTCTGGACCTTTGGGAACAGAGTCTGGACCTTCAGAGTCTGGACATTTGGGAACAGAATCTGGACCTTCAGAGTCTGGGCCTTTGGGAACAGAGTCTGGATCTTTGGGAACAGAGTCTGGACCTTCAGAGTCTGGACCTTCAGAGTCTGGTCCTGGACTCAGCTGGTCTGTGTGAGGTCAGAGTTCTCTGAGTGAATCTGTTTCTTTATCTCCAGGTTTAAAGAAACTCAGAGTTTCTCTTCTTCCTCGTCAGAAAGTAAAGAAAACATATCGACATGTTTTAGAGTCTGAAGATGTTCCAGGTATCAAATCCTCCATCCAGTGTTTTCATTTCCTCTGATGGAGAGAAAACTGTTCATCTTTCTTTTCTCAAGATTACACCAACAGTGAACAATCTTTGTGATCTTTAAAATCTGTGTTCTCCTGTTAGTCGTACGTTTGAGTTGTTCTGTAACCTCGTGATCTGATTGTTCATGAACTCATCACAGCCTATCAGATGTTGGTCCTCTCTGGGCTTCTGTACTTTGTGACACTAAAACATGAGAAAATGTCAAAGTGAACTTAAAGAAAGTTGTGGATTCATCCTGATGATCATCATGGTCTGAAGAATCCTCTTCAGCTGTTATACAATCTGCTTTAGTGAGTTTCTATTCTCATGTTCAAACTTTGTTTAAAGCACCAAGAAGAAACGTTTCTATCACTTTAATAAAATGTTTGACCTTCAGAACCAGAATCAGATTTACTGACCAGTTACACACACACACACACACACACACACACTCACACATTATATACAGTAGAGCATCATAGTGTGTCATCATGACTGTTTAATAATCAGTGTTTACTTTTAAAGTTGGTTCCAGGTGAAAAGCTCAAAGCTGTGTCCTCGCTGCTCCCTCTGCTGGTGGAAGTGTGCTACTGTATGTCATTGTTTACAACGTGGAGGCTTGATTTTCCTCCGGTCGGATATCTCCACCGGTTGTGGTGTGGTATTTAATGATGTGTGCTATTATTTGGCATAATATATATATATATATATATATATTTTTTTTTTTTTATTTTTTTTTTTTTTTAAAGCGATCATCTTTGTCTATTTTTCACCTGGGTTTAATGTTCCCCTCTGACAAAACAACTGGCCCCCTCAGTAAAAGAGGTCTAGAACCCCCACTGTACATAAACATTCACTTATCTACGCACATAACAGGATACAAACACAACAGCATAGACATAAACATGTACAAAGATTAAGAGCCTATCCGCCCTCCATACTTGCACCAACCTGTCTGTGTTTTCAAATAATTACTACCATTTCTAATCCATAATAAAACATTTGAACAGTTTTTCAAACATTAATGATGTCATTGAACACACAGCGTATAATTCACCCTGTAGATAAATGTTTCTCCACACGTTTGATTTCTGATCATTAATGAACCAGACGTGTTTGTTTATATTTACTGTAAACAGAGTTTGTGTTCCTCTCAGGTCCAAAGAGGCAGATGGACTCTCTGTTAGTCCACCGACCAGCAGGACACTCCCTTTGTGTGTGTGTGTGTGTGTTAGAGAGGTTAACAGGAACTTTGCACTCACCCCCTTCCCCCTGCAGTGCAGTTTATTGACCAAAATCCCAGATATGGATTTTCCAGATCTGTCAGCCGTGTGACTGTAGGTCAGTCCATTAGTGTGTGTGTGTGTGTGTGTGTGTGTGTGTTAGCGAGGTTAACAGGAACTTTGCACTCATTCTATAACCTTACAATCTCGTGACCCCATTTATTTTTTATACAACTGTTAAAAACATGAACTTATGAAATGTTTCTCTACATATCTGAAGAGTTTATCGAGCTTCTCTGCAGACCAATCAGCAACTTCCGGTGTTTAAACATGAAGCCGAAGTGTTAAATCCTGCAGTTCCTGGAGTGTCCACTAGAGGCTGGCTGCAGAAGCACAGGAAGTCACATACACACCCATTCTAAAAAGCCTGTTTTTACAGCAGAGATTAACATGTTTACAGCCTGGTTCAAAAAACCAAATAGGTGTGATTAGCTCATGTCTCGATGGACACACACTGTACGGGGGGTGAATGTTTTGATGACTCATCACATGAGACGAAGACGTTTATAAGTTAATAAAAAAGCCAAGAATAAAAAGTAAAAAAATAAATAAAAAGCAAATAAAAATCCAGATAAAAACAGGAAGAAGGGGCAAAAAAATGAAGCTAACATATAATTTGCCAGTTTATGTTAAATATTATGTCCTCGAGGAACCAAGATGAACATGATGAGTGACCCCCCACAAAATAAAACAGAGAAACATGAGGATACAAATACAAAATAAAACAGAAAATCACAAGAAAGCAACAAAACAAGGAATAAAGTAAACAAGAGGAAACCATGGCAACAAGCTTTGTTTCTATGTGACCCCGCAGACCTGATTGTTTTTCTGTTTAACTCTGAGAAAGGGTTAAGGTTAGAGAGTGACCTGTTTTAAAGATATCCTGCCATTAGTTTTTACTTTGAACCACAGCCAGGACTGTCGACTCTTTCTTTTCTCTTCCTGCCAGAAAAAATGGAATCCAACCCAAAAAGTCCATCTGGCTCCATCACGAGTTCACTGTCCAAACTCCTACATTCATGTGGAAACTACAGAATCAAGCTGGGCTGCATTGTTTTCTCAGAACATGAATAACGTGTGTGTTCTGACCTGTTTGACTTCAGAGCTTTTTTTAAAGAAGTGAAACAAAGATGATCAGAGCTGAGACTTCTGAGAGAGGTGAGACAGATACACTATTTATATAATCTGATAGAATATGAAACCAGACACATTTATAGTTTATACATACATTTTAATTATTAAACTTTTTTTTATTTGATATATTTATATATATTTTAGATTTTTATTTTATTGTATATGTTTTATATTCTATATGTTTTCATTTTATGTTTTTTATATTTATTTTACATTAACATTTTACATTTCTCATATTTTACTTTTTTTCTCATATGTTGTAATTTAAAAAAATCTATTTTGTTTATGTATTTTTTCACATTTTATATCTTTTACATATTTTCCCCCTTTATATTTTTTAAATATATTTTTGAATATATATATTTTTTAATCTAACATGTTTTTTTTCATGAAAATGTTTCATACATTTTATAGTTTTTTGTTTTTTTTCTTATTTATGTTTTCTTTTATTTAATATTTAATGAGTTACAAAATAAAAGTTGTAAGGTAGAATAAAAAGTCTCCCCTTCT
>NW_026870215.1:42500-47500 GCF_963584025.1 Labrus mixtus
CTGTGTTTATAAGAAGGTTATTATGTTTTAATATTAACTTAACTGTGTTTATAAGAAGGTTATTATGTTTTAATATTAAATTAACTGTGTTTATAAGAAGGTTATGTTTTAATATTATTTAACTTAACCGTGTTTATAAGAAGGTTATTCTGTTGAGTCAGGAGAAGGTCAGTGATTGATGAAATGTCATTCTGCTGATTAAAAGTATTCCAGCGGTGTAGCTGTGGAGCTTCAGTTATCTGTTTGTGTCGGAGCCAGAGAGCCCTCAGGAAGATCCACATCCATCCAAAACACTGCTGTTACCCAACCTGTCTGCCCACACACACACACACACACACACACACACACACACACACACACACACACACACACACACACACACACACACACAGATAACTGAATGGCCTCCTGCCAAACACAGATCACTGGCTGTTTCCATTAGATCCACACAGTTAGAAAACACAGTTTGACACACAGGCGTCCTGACAAACCGTTACACCTCGCCCACCTGTCAATCAGGTCAGCTACACGCCTTATTGTGAATAACTCTTATCCTTCATCAAATCAAAACTGATGAGTCATCAAAACATTCACCCCCCGTACAGTGTGTGTCCATCGAGACATGAGCTAATCACACCTATTTGGTTTTTTGAACCAGGCTGTAAACATGTTAATCTCTGCTGTAAAAACAGGCTTTTTAGAATGGGTGTGTATGTGACTTCCTGTGCTTCTGCAGCCAGCCTCTAGTGGACACTCCAGGAACTGCAGGATGTTACTCTTCCACATCAACATTATGTGTAAACACTGGAGGTTTCTGCTTGGTGTAAACATGTTCTGCTCCCCATAAGGTTTTACTTTCTTTCTGCTTCGTCAGCAGTAACCTAAATGTTTGAATATTCATTATAATCAATTTAAGACCACAGGTAGAAAACATTTGAATTGTACTTAGAGTCCACCACAGGTAGACACATCCTCACCTGTGACCTCCATGACTAACACTGTCTGTCTGTAAGGTGTTTCTTCAGGTTGATTGACAGCTAAGTGGCCCTATGATGGAGGAGCTTCACGACGTCCAGCTGACTGAGATCAAACCACTCCTAACTGGACAGGTGAGTGGGCGGGGCTTAGTTTATTCCCAGGATTTATCACAATATGTTGATTGTTCAGGCAGTCTAAAGTCCACGTTTTGATCAGTGACTGAGAGATGTAGACACAGCTGTGTGAATGAAAGGATACTTTTCATTTGATCACACTCCTCAATCTGTGTTCTCTTCTACAGAATGGGAGGAATCTGCAGGACTTTGACTGTCAGGTGAGTTCAGCACAAACAGATGTGTGTGAATGAGCTTCTTTAGATGTTGATGTCTGACAGTGTGTGAGTCATAGTGTCAGTACTGTACCTTTATTCTGAAATGTTTACTACAGTAAATGTTGCTAACTTATTAAAGCTTCAGATACTAAATGAAGGGAAACAGATGAGACGAGCCTTAAGGTGGAGTCACACCTGAGCTGTTTGAAACAAACTCTGCTCTCTTTGTGGGAGAGTTGGTTTGGTTTGAGGTGAACGCTGCTTCAGTTCACTGTAGGCTGAGACCAATCAGGACCAAACAGCAGTGCATTGTGGGTTGAATTTGGCCCTCTGTTAACAAAGAGGTTTGATGATGTTTGTAACATGCAGCCTTCAGTCCTCCCTGCTCATGTCTGAGCTGTAAACAACATTTAAGAGACTTTAAGCAAACTGGACCAAATGAAAAAACAGCGTTACAACGTGACCTCTGAATGACCCGAGTCCACCGGACTTCATATGTGAACGACACTTTAATGTCTTTTTATTGACCTGATGATGACTGACTGATCATCACATTGTTTCCTTTTTGGTTAGCAATCAAAGCTGCAGTATTTTTTACAAGTTAGCAAAATAAAGTCATTAAAAGAATCCGACCAAAAGGAAAAGAAAGCCTTCGAGCTGAACATAGTCAAAGCAGCTGTATCGATCAGCAGGACTCATCAGACTCACTTTCATCGATGCTCACAGTTAAAGTAGGACACAGAGTCAGCACGCTGCCTGCTTCCTTCAACACCCGAACATATGTGACACTAACTGAAACCCAAAGTCTCTTCTTCATGTGATACCTATGTTGGTGGAAGTCTCAAAGAACTGAACTGTGTTTGTGGAAAACTGTTCTCATGTAGAGTCAGGAAGTAAACTTAGGCTGCTTTCACACGGGGGACCCAGGATCCAAGTACACCTGACCCCAGAGTCCGGTTCATTTGATCAGTGTGAACACAAACGTACCGTACTCGGGTACCGTGCCCAAGTCTGCTTGAAGAGGTCTGGGGCACAATTCATGTGAACGCAGCCATGCTCAAACAAGGAAATGAAGTCATTTCTCCTCCTGACACTTCAAAAGAAGTCGTTTCATCATCTCAGCTGCAGGGTGGATGTGGAAGTAGGAAGAGGGTTGTGTAGTACTCTGATACACAATGATGTCACTAATAAGAACGGGGGAGGAGGGGAGGTAGCTGAACCCCCAGAGCCTTTTCTTAGGCTGTAAAAATCTGGACGTGATTCTGAAGTCATGTTGTTGATGATATATGATCCAGGGTTTTTCCTGCATAGAGAATTCTTTGGCGCCCCCCAAAGAGGTTTTACCCAGCACCAAAGGAAAATCACCAGCGCCAAAAAAAACCCAAGACGATTTAAATTGCAAATGAAATCCTCTTTAAATGAATATGTTACAAATATCAATACATCAAAGGACTGTTGAACAATCGGAACATCTCCCCTCTCATCTGTTTACACATCGTGTTGGATAGTCAGCTGATGCACTGTTTCTTTGTTTCTTTTGACTGGTTCATGACGCTCCGCTGACACCCACAAACATTAAATGCAGGTAAATATTTATCCCAACAGTCATGTTAAAAATATACTAAGTTATAATAACCGTGTATGATGTAGCTGTGGCTACGTGTCCCTGCTCCTCTGCTGTCTGCAGACGGGTCATCGCAGCACGCTGACACGAGACACACCAACAGACATGACTGCAAACACACACACACACACACCGGAACGCCAACCACCTCGCGCACCTGTTTACTTGTAGTGAAACTGTGCAACAGAACCCGGTTGATCCACGATCCGCATGTACCGAGTCGGAAACGCACGTGATCTCGTCAAACAGTCGGTTCCACTTTTCTCCGTTCACTTCCACCGTGTCTGCTTTTATCAACAATCAATAAGGTAACGACCGTAACGTCAGCCAGCTGTGGTCTCTGAACTTCTCCACACACACTGTCAAACTGAAAATATGTTTTTATTATTTCTCAAGTTCCTGATCTGATCAAATGATCCAAATGATCTGTGACTGAAATCTGTGATTATTTGACATAATACTTTAAATAAATGTACTTCAACAAACGTAAAACTAAAACACAATTTAAAGGTAAAGAGCAGCCATCATAGGAAGAGGGTGACATCCCCCCCTCTCCCTCAAAATCCCTCCCCTCTCCTGTTTCACTGTTGCAATTAAAAACATTCTTTACCAGATTGAATTCTGGTTTCAGTAACTTAAGAATAATGGTAATATTCTTTATAAAATGGTCAGAAATAAAAGTAAATGCACAGATTTCTGTCAAATAAGGTAAAACAGACTCGTAGACTAATATGCGGGTCGAACGTTTAATACAGCGCGTATAGTCGCCCCCCAAAGGCCCATTCTGAGCCAGGACAGGCCCATTCTGAGCCAGGACAAACCCTGTGATCCCTTCTGTTCTTCTGTTGTAATATTTGAATATGGTGAACAGCAGGAGAGAGCTGTGTCTCTTAAAGCAGAGTCTCAGGTGACGTCATTATCAAACTGTGAGCGGCTGTGAGGTGTGATTACCTGAGGGCTGAGACAGCTTGGATTCAAGGGGGGGTGAAAGAAGCAGTCCAGGCTGCATGTGGAGCAGGTTGTTTAAACCTTAAGAGCTCAGGGCTGTGAGCCAATCAAAGAACAGATTACTCCTCCTGATCTCATCATCATAACACCCCCTCTGACCTCTGACCTCTATCTCCTCATATCCTTCTCTATGCACCACATCTCCTGTTCTTTAGGAGTTAGCTGGTTGGTCATGGTTAGCCTGCTCTCCTGAGTCATGCTAAGCTCCTAGTTCACAGGAGCCTTTGAGTCACTTAGCTAGCTCCTCCTCCTGTTTACCTTTAAAGAACCTTTAAAGTTCACTGTGGTACTCACTGTGCTTACCTTTTTGTTTTCTGGTTGGCTGTGTGAAATAAATCTGTTTATATAAATGTTTCTGCAGGTCATTAAGAAAGACTTAAAAAGTCATGATATTACACCGTTTCCCTTACGGCGCGGTACCCGTCAAGGTTGCCCGCTTTCTCCACTCCTTTTTGCGTTATCACTTGAACCGTTGGCTCAGGAAATTAGACTGAATAACCAGATATCACCTATCAGTATACAAGATACAAAACACAAGATCTCCCTCTATGCAGATGATGTATTATTGTACTTCACTAATATTTCCAACTCATTATTTCGTATATTAGAGGTCTTTAGCAAGTTCAGTCAATTTTCTGGTTATAAAATTAACTGGGATAAATCTTTACTCTAAATGTTTCAGCAAAGCAGCTCTCCTTACCAGCTATTCCACATATACAGTGGCATGACTCTAGCTTTATATACTTGGGTTTGAATATAACCAAATTCTCAGACATATCACATGCAAACTACGATAAACTTAAAGCTGAAATTTTATCTGATATCCAAAGGTGGTCTAGTTTGAAAATGACATTGCAAGGTAGAATCTCAATTGTGAAAATTAATATTCTCGGCCGTCTGAACTTTCTATTTTCCATGATCCCTTTACCTCCACCACCTAAATACTTTGACGATTTACAAGCAATGATTTCTAAATTCATCTGGGATAGCAAAAGACCTCGCATTAGGTTGAAAACACTTCAACGTTCAAAAACCACTGGAGGTCTTGCGCTTCCCGAT
>NW_026870215.1:60000-67500 GCF_963584025.1 Labrus mixtus
GGTGATGATGGTGATGATGATGATGATGTGATGATGATGGTGATGGTGATGATGGGTTAGTGATGATGTTGATAATGATGGTGATGATGATGGTGGTGGTAATGTTAATGATGGTGATGGTAATAGTAATGATGGTGATAATGATGATGTGGGGATGATGATGATGATGATGGTGGTGGTGGTGATGATGATGGTGATAATGATGATGGTGGTGGTGATGGTGGTGGTAATGTTAATGATGGTGATGGTAATAGTAATGATGGTGATAATGATGATGTGGGGATGATGATGATGATGATGGTGGTGGTGATGATGATGGTGATAATGATGATGGTCATAATGATGATGATGATGGTGGTGATGGTGATAATGATGATGGTCATAATGATGATGATGATGGTGGTGATGGTGATAATGATGATGATGATGATCATGATGATGATGATGGTGATGATGGTGATGATGATGATCATGATGATGATGATGGTGATGATGGTGATGATGATGATGTGATGATGATGGTGATGGTGATGATGGGTTAGTGATGATGTTGATAATGATGGTGATGATGATGGTGGTGGTAATGTTAATGATGGTGATGGTAATAGTAATGATGGTGATAATGATGATGGTCATAATGATGATGATGATGGTGGTGATGGTGATAATGATGATGATGATGATCATGATGATGATGATGGTGATGATGGTGATGATGATGATCATGATGATGATGATGGTGATGATGGTGATGATGATGATGTGATGATGATGGTGATGGTGATGATGGGTTAGTGATGATGTTGATAATGATGGTGATGATGATGGTGGTGGTAATGTTAATGATGGTGATGGTAATAGTAATGATGGTGATAATGATGATGTGGGGATGATGATGATGGTGGTGGTGATGATGATGGTGATAATGATGATGGTGGTGGTGATGGTGATGGTGGTGATGATGATGATGATGATGATGGTGATGATGATGATGGTGATGGTGATGATGATGGTGATAATGATGATGATGGTGGTGATAATGATGATGGTGATGTGGTGATGGTGATGATGCTGATAATGATGATGTTGTTGGTGATGGTGATGATGATGGTGATAATGATGATGATGGTGGTGATGCTGATGATGATGATAGTGATGATGGTGATGATGCTGATAATGATGGTGATAATGATGATGATGATGGTGATAGTAATGATGGTGATAATGATGATGGTCATAATGATGATGATGATGGTGGTGATGGTGATAATGATGATGATGGTGATAATGATGATGATGGTGGTGATGCTGATGATGATGATAGTGATGATGGTGATGATGCTGATAATGATGGTGATAATGATGATGATGATGGTGATAGTAATGATGGTGATAATGATGATGGTCATAATGATGATGATGATGGTGGTGATGGTGATAATGATGGTGATAATGATGATGATGGTAATGATGATGATGGTGATAGTGATGATGGTGATAGTGATGGTGATGATGATGATGTGATGATGATGGTGATGGTGATGATGGGTTAGTGATGATGTTGATAATGATGGTGATGATGATGGTGGTGGTAATGTTAATGATGGTGATGGTAATAGTAATGATGGTGATGATGATGTGGGGATGATGATGATGATGATGGTGGTGGTGATGATGATGGTGATAATGATGATGGTCATAATGATGATGATGATGGTGGTGATGGTGATAATGATGATGGTCATAATGATGATGATGATGGTGGTGATGGTGATAATGATGATGATGATGATCATGATGATGATGATGGTGATGATGGTGATGATGATGATCATGATGATGATGATGGTGATGATGGTGATGATGATGATGTGATGATGATGGTGATGGTGATGATGGGTTAGTGATGATGTTGATAATGATGGTGATGATGATGGTGGTGGTAATGTTAATGATGGTGATGGTAATAGTAATGATGGTGATAATGATGATGTGGGGATGATGATGATGATGGTGATAATGATGATGGTGGTGGTGATGGTGATGGTGGTGATGATGGTGACGATGATGATGGTGATGGTGATGATGGTGATGGTGATGGTGATGGTGATAATGATGATGATGGTGGTGATAATGATGATGGTGATGTGGTGATGGTGATGATGCTGATAATGATGATGATGTTGGTGATGGTGATGATGGTGATAGTGATGATGGTGGTGGTAATGTTAATGATGGTGATGGTAATAGTAATGATGGTGATAATGATGATGTGGGGATGATGATGATGATGATGATGATGGTGGTGGTGATGATGATGGTGATAATGATGATGGTCATAATGATGCTGATGATGGTGGTGATGGTGATAATGATGATGATGGTGATAATGATGATGGTCATAATGATGATGATGATGGTGGTGATGGTGATAATGATGGTGATGATGATCATGATGATGATGATGATGGTGATGATGGTGATGATGATGATGTGATAATGATGGTGATGGTGATGATGGGTTAGTGATGATGTTGATAATGATGGTGATGATGATGGTGGTGGTAATGTTAATGATGGTGATAATGATGATGTGGGGATGATGATGATGGTGGTGGTGATGATGATGGTGATAATGATGATGGTGGTGGTGATGGTGATGGTGGTGATGATGATGGTGATGATGGTGATGGTGATGATGATGGTGATAATGATGATGTGGTGATGGTGATGATGCTGATAATGATGATGATGTTGGTGATGGTGATGATGATGGTGATAGTGATGATGGTGATAATGATGGTGATAGTGATGATTATGGTGATGATGATGATGATGATGGTGATAGTGATGATGGTGATAGTGATGATGGTGATGATGATGGTGATAGTGATGATGGTCATAGTGATGATTATGGTGATGATGATGATGATGGTGATAGTGATGATGGTGATAGTGATGATGGTGATAATGATGGTGATAGTGATGATGGTCATAGTGATGATTATGGTGATGATGATGATGGTGATGATGGTGATGTGGTGATGATGATGATGGTGATGTGGTGATGGTGGTGGTGATGATGGTGATAATGATGATGATGATGATGGTGATGATGATGATGGTGATGTGGTGATGATGATGATGGTGATGTGGTGATGGTGGTGGTGATGATGCTGATAATGATGATGATGTTGGTGATGGTGATAATGATGGTGATAGTGATGATGGTCATAGTGATGATGGTGATAATGATGGTGATAGTGATGATGGTCATAGTGATGATTATGGTGATGATGATGATGATGATAGTGATTGTTGTGTTTCAGCTGAATGAACCCAGTCTGGTGGAGGGTTTGGTTCTGATCAATGTTGACCCCTGTGCCAAAGGCTGGGTGGACTGGGCTGCCTCTAAGGTGGGTGCCTCTCTCCCACACACACGCACACACACACGCACACACACCAGCATCTTTTTCCATTGTTCCCAATGAGGAGAGAGTTTACACGTGCATGCTGCTGCAGCGCCCACGATCCACACACAATGAGATTCCCCTTTTTTTGTCTTCTGCATATTGTGTAGAATAGAATAGAACTTTATTTGTCCACAAAGTGGAAAATTGTCTTTGGCTTCACATGAACAAGACAGAAAAAACGTTATGACCAACAACACAACATTTAAGCACAGCAGGAAACCAGGAGAGCGCCTGTAGTCCTCGACAACATCACAGTCAGCATGGTTCGTGAATTTAAAATATTAATTTAGTATAATAATAAGCCGGAGTTTTAAGACATTTCATAAAGTTATAGGTTTAAAAACGGTAATTTCATAAAACATGTGCAGTTAGGGTTGGGGGGGGGGTCGTTATTTCCTTTATGAATTTAATGATTTTATTGCATTTGGTACAAATGATTTTTTTGTGGCTCTTGGCAGTCTGAATCGGCGACCTGATGGAAGCACCTCAAACTGGGAGTGCAGTGGATGAGAAGGGTCACTTGTTATGTCCTTCAGTACCTGCCTGTCACAAAGTGGCATCTGTGGTTTCCCTATGATTTTACTAGCGGTAATGACCACTCTTGTCAGTTTCCTTTTAGATTTAACATCTAAATGCCCGTGTACCCACATCCTCCTAGCTGCGTGACGAGAGGCTGAGGCTGATCAGAGCCATTATAGAGGGGTTGTCATTATTATGAAGCTCATCATCCAGACAGAGCAGGAGGCCAAACATCCTCCATCTGAAATACAAAACATACAGTAAAAAGTAACGGAGCAGTGTCGGTCATACAGCGGCTGTTGTCACAAACGCTTCATCTTAGTGCTCCAGAGCACAGCCAGGGCTTTTCTGCCCCCAAAAAACACAGATGGACATAGGCACTAAATTATGCATAACTCAAAAGTCTAAACAAAGTGATTTGAAAAGTGATTTACATAAAGTGTCACCCCCAAAAACAAAAAGGGCCTGTGAACGTGATTATCTGTGAAGAATTCTCAAGTCAACCAACATGTCACTTAAAGATGAAGATTTTTATATCAGAGATAAATGTCATTCTAACTATGAGTAAAAGTTTCAATCTGAGGAGCAGTGTATAAATCATTCTGTGATCACAGCAGTAAGACTCTGTTGACATGTAGACACTGGAAGCAGCTGAAAAGCTTTTCAAGCAGTTCATGATAAATCTGTTTGTGTTTCCTGCAGCTGAGCGGATGGACGAGCAACCTGGTGGACACAATAATGGGACATCACTTCAGCCCTGTGAGGACACACACACACACACACAGACACACACACACACAGACACACACACACACACACACACACACACACACACACACACACAGACACACACACACACACACACACACAGACACACAGACACACACACACACACACACACAGACACACACACACACACACACACACACACAGACACACACACACACACAGACAGACACACACACACACACACACACACACACAGACACACACACACACACAGACAGACACACACACACACACACACACAGACACACACACACACACACACACACACACACACACACACACACACAGACACACAGACACACACACACACACACACAGACACACAGACACACACAGACACACACACACAGACACACACACACACAGACACACACACACACACACACAGACACACACACACAGACACACACACACACAGACACACACACACACACACACACACACACACACACACACACAGACACACACAGACACACACACACAGACACACACAGACACACACACACACACACACAGACACACACACACAGACACACACACACACAGACACACACACACACACACACACACACAGACACACACACACACACAGACACACACACACACACACAGACACACACACACACACAGACAGACACACACACACACAGACACACACACACACACACACACACACAGACACACACACCGTTTTAATAAAGCTATAGTTCATATATAACAAGCTTTTTGTCTCTGTGTGTGTGTGTGTGTCTGTGTGTGTGTGCGTGTGTGTGTGTGTGTGTGTGTGTCTGTGTGTGTGTGTGTGTGTGTGTGTCTGTGTGTGTGTGTGTGTGTGTCTATGTGTCTGTGTGTCTGTGTCTGTGTGTGTGTGTCTGTGTGTGTGTGTCTGTGTGTGTGTGTGTGTGTGTGTGTGTGTGTGTGTGTCTATGTGTCTGTGTGTCTGTGTGTGTGTGTGTGTGTGTGTGTCTGTGTGTGTCTGTCTGTGTGTGTGTGTGTGTGTGTGTGTGTGTGTCTGTCTGTGTGTGTGTGTGTGTGTGTGTGTGTGTCTGTCTGTGTGTGTGTGTGTCTGTGTATGTGTGTGTGTGTGCAGGAAGAGTTAACAGACAATATGGAGATCATCCAGACGTACAGGCTCCACATCTCTCAGGATATACCACAGGATAACTTGGCCATGTTGTACAGCAGCTACGACAGGTGAGGAGTCACACACTGTGTCTGTGAGCTCATCCTGCTTTACACAAACCTCATTTTACTACCTGGAGAACTGTGAGCATGCAGACGTCTTACCTCGGTGTCTGACAGCTGACGAGCAGCTGACGCCTACCTGCACAGGCGCCGCACAAGTCTTACTCGCAGTCGCTCTCTTCTCCAATTGCTTGAAATGAGGGGGAGGCGCCATATCTGCAATGCCATGGTGGTGTTTAATAGTGCTGAGCCCACAGGAAGCCACAGTGGTCTCGTTTCTCTCACATTTCTAAATGTTCACGGTTTGTGTTGTAAAAAATAAAGATCACAGGCGCCTGCACAGATAAGATGCAGTAATCATAAAGCAGGATGTTGATCATGTTTACAGGGACATGAAGAACCAGGTTTCTCTGTGTGCATGTAAACACCAGATCCTGAATATGATCAGAACCGGGATCAGACTCAGAGAGGAGATCAGACTCAGAACCAGGATCAGACTCAGAACCAGGATCAGACTCAGAGCCAGTATCAGAACCAGGATCAGACTCAAAGCCAGGATCAGACTCAGAACCTGTGTCTGACTCAGAACCGGGATCAGACTCAGAACTGGGATCAGACTCAGAACCAGTATCAAACTCAGAACCAGTATGAGACTCAGAACCGGGATCAGACTCAGAACCAGTATCAGACTCAGAACCAGGATCAGACTCAGAGAGGAGATCAGACTCAGAACCAGTATCAGACTCAGAACCAGGATCAGACTCGGAACCAGGATCATACTCAGAACCAGTATCAGACTCAGAACCAGTATCAGACTCAGAACCAGTATCAGAACCAGAATCAGACTCAGAACCAGTATCAGACTCAGAACCAGGATCAGACTCCGAACCAGTATCAGACTCGGAACCAGGATCAGACTCAGAGCCAGGATCAGACTCAGAACCAGGATCAGACTCAGAGCCGGGATCAGACTCAGAACCAGGATCAGACTCAGAACCAGTATCAGACTCAGAACCAGGATCAGACTCAGAACCAGGATCAGACTCAGTCCATGTAGACACAGTCACCCAGGCCCGTTAGCTGTTAAAGGTTTGAGTTAAATGCAGACGGGGTCCAGTTATTGTAGTTATTGTAGTTTAGGGTCCAGTTATTGTAGTTTAGGGTCCAGTTATTGTAGTTATTGTAGTTTAGGGTCCAGTTATTGTAGTTATTGTAGTTTAGGGTCCAGTTATTGTAGTTTAGGGTCCAGTTATTGTAGTTTAGGGTCCAGTTATTGTAGTTATTGTAGTTTAGGGTCCAGTTATTGTAGTTATTGTAGTTTAGGGTCCAGTTATTGTAGTTTAGGGTCCAGTTATTGTAGTTATTGTAGTTTAGGGTCCAGTTATTGTAGTTATTGTAGTTTAGGGTCCAGTTATTGTAGTTTAGGGTCCAGTTATTGTAGTTATTGTAGTTTAGGGTCCAGTTATTGTAGTTATTGTAGTTTAGGGTCCAGTTATTGTAGTTTAGGGTCCAGTTATTGTAGTTATTGTAGTTT
>NW_026870215.1:75000-80000 GCF_963584025.1 Labrus mixtus
CTGTCTGTGTGTCTGTATGTCTGTCTGTCTGTGTGTCTGTATGTCTGTCTGTGTGTCTGTCTGTCTGTCTGTCTGTGTGTCTGCCTGTGTGTCTGTCTGTCTGTCTCTCTGTCTGTGTGTCTGTCTGTGTCTGTCTGTCTGGGTGTCTGCCTGTGTGTCTGTCTGTCTCTCTGTCTGTGTGTCTGTCTGTCTGTCTGCCTGTGTGTCTGTCTGTGTGCCTGTCTTTGTGTCTGTCTGTCTGTGTGCCTGTCTGTATGTCTGTCTGCCTGTGTGTCTGTGTCTGTCTGTGTGTCTGTCTGTGTGTCTGTCTGTCTGTCTGTCTGCCTGTGTGCCTGTCTGTCTGTGTGTCTGTCTGTCTGTGTCTGTCTGTGTGCCTGTCTGTCTGTCTGCCTGTGTGTCTGTCTGTGTGTGTGCCTGTCTGTCTGTCTCTCTCTGTATAGTAAGTGATTATTTTTCTGTCCACTAGATGGCAGACTGTGGAGGACTTCCTCAGGTGGTGCAGGTGAGTGTGAACATTAAAGGATCAGTTATCTGTGTGTTCTGATCATGTGTGCTGGACACACTCAGGCCTGTATCACAGTCTCAAGCCTGACTAGAGTTATTTTGGAGCGAACTAAACGAAGGGGTCTTAGCCTAACACCCCCCAACAGAAACTAACAAATAGGTGTGAAAAGTGTCGGGTGGGGGGTGTCTGAATTCTCTATCCTCATTGGAGGAGGCCTGAGGTAAACCCACAGGCAGCTCCAGTCTTTAAAAGCAATCACATCGCATTGCTCTTTCTCTTCAAGTGTGGTCTGCTACACCAGAGGACACACTCTCTAACAAGATGGACTCCAGCATTGGAGACAAAGCCTTTCCTCCTCTTGACTTACATAGGTTAAACTCTGAGGTTGTTCAGTCTAGGTAGCTCTTCACATGCTGAATTCAAGCATCAGAGGATTCAGCTGACTACTTCCACGCCATATTTTTAGGAGTTTTGGGTGCAAAGTTTTTCTTTGTTTAAATGAATTGTTATAATTTAAGAGAGCAGTTGTTTGTGATTACTGGTGTGTTTACATTGTGATATAAGCTGGGTGCGAAGGCTTTGTGTACAGATTTCACACCTTCAATTTATTAAATATAGTTATTAATTATTAATAATATTAGTAATTAAGTAACTCATTTGAGACTGATTTTAGTGATATTTTGGTTATTTTTCCTCTGATTTCAGGGTGGTGCCCCCCGAGTTGATTAAACATAGTTTAATGATATTGTTATTTATACTAATAAATCATTAAATATAATTATTAATAATATAACCAAAGTTGACTTGATACAATCCAACATATATCTAAAGAGTGTGTTTGTAACCTGGTGGACCAGAGTAACCAAAGTGTGTTTATCTTTCCTCAGCCTGGAAAACTAGCTGAGGCCTTCAAGTACTTTGTGCAGGGGATGGGCTACAGTGAGTCTCCTGATCATTCTGCTTCAACACATTCACCTTTTCTTGTCTTTGGATGTAAACAAAGAGTTGGAGTTGTGTGAATACTGAAATGTCTTCCTGTTTGTCTCTCTTGTCCCTCCCCCAAAGTCTGACACTTTATTACTTTAACTTTATTCTTGTTCAATAAGAACAATTTACCTCAAGTTAGTGGTGACTCTTAAGTTCCACTCTAACGGTCTTAGCAAGTTTTTCAAAATAAAAGCTAAATCCTCTCTAAAATTTCAGCTCACTTTTCAAATTAAAAGAATCACAGAAACAACAAAACAAATGTGATATAATATAATGCTGTAGTTATGTTGTTTAGAGTGTGTGTGTGTGTGTCTACAGCTCGACTCACTAACTGTAAGTAGCAGTTTGCGATGTGTGTGTGTGTGGGATGCCTCCTGTTATAGCTGCAATTACTTCTCAACATGTCTTCCTTCCTTTCTGCTTTTGTGCTCTCTCTCTCTTTGTCTTCGTATCCTAAAGTCCCTCATGTTCTATCAAACCGTCTGAGCAGCCAATCAGGTACCAGGATTTCAACCAGAGTCTAAAACAACCCCCTCATCTTCCTCCTCATCTTCCTCCTCCACCTCCTCACATCTCTCATCTTTGTTTCTTTGCTTCAGTGTTTTGTTACTCGTGTGTGTGTGTGTGTGTGTGTGTGTGCGTGTGCGTGTGCGTGTGCGTGTGCGTGTGTGTGTGTCAGCTGATCTTTCTTCCCCCCTCTGCAGTGAAGTTCCCAGCAGGCTTTGCAGCATTCAGACACTCAGTTACAATCTGCTGCTCAGATCTCAAAGTGTTTCTGTCCACTGACCTCTGAACAGCATAGATCCACCCAGGAAGTCAGACAAGGAAAGGCACAGATCCTGTCATTTTCAAAATAAAAGACAACATACAGACTCCTGATGGTATATTCCATCACGCTCTGTTAGGGCGTTGAACATGTCAGTTTTGATCAGCATGACGTTTCAGTTCCTTTCTCATGAAACATCCACACAAACTGACAACATGATCAAAAGTGACGACACCCCTCCAGGGTTAGGGTCCCGCCCCTCCATCCTCACACAGAACAGGAAGTGTGATATGTTTAGAGTTGAGTGTGAACTGCTTGCTCACAGTCATGTCTCTGTCGCCCCCCAGTGCCCACAGCTGGTATGACCCGGCTGGTCCGCTCCAGGACTCACTCTGCCTCCAGTGTGGGCTCCACAGACGGACTCCGGGCTCGTAATGCCAACAACTCACAGGCAGAGGGCGCTACCTCCAGCGGGCCTGAACTCACAGAAGCTCTGAGCATCCAGATGACTGCGTAGGACGTTTCCTGCTCTCTTCTTTCCCTCTCTCTCCTCCTCTGATGCTCGGTGCACTGGAACTTTCCAAACAGTTGTGGTGGAGACTTAACTCTACATGCTTCTTTCTCTTCCTCCTTTCAATGCTTTGTATTCTATTGTTTTTCTTTTCTTCTGAGCAGTGGTGATAGATGTAATGAAGTGTAAAGGTTCAGAATGACCTCCCCCTCTCATCCTCATGCCTCCACACCTTTCATTGAAGAGGTTGTTGATTTAAAGAGGAACATGTAAAGTTGGAGAATATTCCCTCTGTCTTCAGCGTTCCTGATCTTTTGATTCTTGGTTTTAGCATGCTAGCTGTTCAGTGTCTCTTCTGGTGACTTTCTGAGATGTTGTTCGGCTGTAAATCTCTCTTCTCTTCATCTCAGACACTTTTATGTCTCAGATCAGTTTCTTTTGATATTGTCGGGCAGGTGAAGAGAGACAGGAAGTGTGGGGAGGAGAGAGAGCTGCTGCAAAGCGTCCGTATATGGGTGGTGCAACAGAACCACTAGGCCCAGTGGTGAATGTTCTTCTTGGTGTGTTCTCACATCAGCTCACTGTCCTGGGGGGGTGGGGGGGGGCCTTGACTTGATAAAGGAGCATCATGCAGGGTTAGTCTTCAGTCTGTAACAGAGATGTGTTTGTAGATGTTCTTCTTCTCTCTATTTATTAACTGTTTGTTGTTTCATGACTTCTGATGTTATTTAATAAAGATCGTTGGTTTGCCCTCAACGTTTGAAGAACTGTTTCAGGTCGACACCTTCACAAACATGAAGGAGGAAAGACGGAGAGAAAATGACTCTTTATTATTTCTATACAAAATGTGAACACACACGTCAAAACACACACTGCTCTGTTCTATCAGTCTGCTGCTGTGAGGAGGTAGCAGCTCCATCGGGGGTGGTGGTGGTGGTGGTGGTGGTGTTGTTGTTGGTGTTGTTGGGTTCAGCTGGCAATAGGGGGTGCTGTCTTGCTGCAGAGTCGAGCCAACAGACCGGCCATCTGCAGCAGAGAGTTCACACCTTCAGCCACCCTCATGTGAGTGTAGCCGATCTCCTGCAGGACACAAACAGGTGAGACATCAGCTGACACAAACAGGTGAGACAAACAGGTGAGTACCTGTGTACACCTTTACTGAGAGTTAATGAAGGGGAACGATTCCCTCCACGTCAAACTTTATTCACATGTTTTGAAGTTATTCTGTCAGGGTGTGAAGTGATAAACATCACAGACAATACAGTCAGCACACAGTTCGGTTCTGACGGGCCGGCCGTTAAAATGTTTCCAGTGTTAAGTATTTCAGGCTAATTTTACAGAACATCAAGGGATTTAGAAAGAGAGGAACTTTTTTCATTTTAAAACTATTTATTTTACTTTGAAGCAAAACAAATTCAGGTGCTCTCCTTTCAGTCTATTGCAAAGTCAGATTAGATTTGAACATGAAGTAAACTACAGTTAGCTCAATGAATGTCAACAAAAAAGTGCATCATACTGTCATATTTCTCTTTTAGCTACGATTATCTCTCTTATTCATGTAATGTTCAGTATTGTAAATATTTAGAGTATTAACAGCAGCTCAAACGATTTCCTGCATACAAGCCCCTGCTAATCAGGAAAAACCCCACAGTGAAGCAGGTGAGGGCCTGAGGGAGCTATGGAAGCATTACAGGACTGCTTTGAATGCACAGACTGGGACATGTTCAAGGCGGCTGCTACGGACAATCATCAGACGTGTGTGGAGGAGTATGCAGAGTCTGTGTCTGCATACATTCAGAAGTGCATGGAGGATGTTAGTGTGATCAAGAACATCTCCACACGGGCCAACGAGAAACCCTGGATGACCAGTGAGGTACGTGCAATGCTGAAAGCCCGGAACGACGCTTTTAAATCTGGCGACATGGTGGCACTAAAACCAGCCAGAGCCAACCTGAACCGTGCCATAAAGGTTGCAAAGTGTGCTCAGTCAGAAAGTGCAGGACTTCTTCAAGGACCCCACGAACACCAGACGAATGTGACAGGGCATACAAGTCATCACAGACTATAAAGCTACTCCTCCCCCCTGCGACAACAACATCCACGACATCAACGACCTCAACAACTACTTTGCAAGGTTTGAGGCACTCAACACCACTCCAGCGAGGAAATCTATTCCTCGCTCCGATGAGCAGCCAATCAGCCTGGACACAGCTGATGTCCGGAGAACCCTG
>NW_026870215.1:85000-105000 GCF_963584025.1 Labrus mixtus
AGAGTTCTACTGGTTATAGATCAAACCACGAAGAAGAAGAAGAGTTCTACTGGTTATAGATCAAACCATGAAGAAGAAGAAGAGTTCTACTGGTTATAGATCAAACCATGAAGAAGAAGAAGAAGAAGAAGAAGAAGAAGAGTTCTACTGGTTATAGATCAAACCATGAAGAAGAAGAGTTCTACTGGTTATAGATCAAACCATGAAGAAGAAGAGTTCTACTGGTTATAGATCAAACCATGAAGAAGAAGAAGAGTTCTACTGGTTATAGATCAAACCATGAAGAAGAAGAGTTCTACTGGTTATAGATCAAACCACGAAGAAGAAGAAGAGTTCTACTGGTTATAGATCAAACCATGAAGAAGAAGAAGAGTTCTACTGGTTATAGATCAAACCATGAAGAAGAAGAAGAAGAAGAAGAAGAAGAGTTCTACTGGTTATAGATCAAACCATGAAGAAGAAGAGTTCTACTGGTTATAGATCAAACCATGAAGAAGAAGAAGAGTTCTACTGGTTATAGATCAAACCATGAAGAAGAAGAGTTCTACTGGTTATAGATCAAACCACGAAGAAGAAGAAGAGTTCTACTGGTTATAGATCAAACCATGAAGAAGAAGAAGAGTTCTACTGGTTATAGATCAAACCATGAAGAAGAAGAAGAAGAAGAAGAAGAAGAGTTCTACTGGTTATAGATCAAACCATGAAGAAGAAGAAGAAGAGTTCTACTGGTTATAGATCAAACCATGAAGAAGAAGAAGAGTTCTACTGGTTATAGATCAAACCATGAAGAAGAAGAAGAAGAAGAAGAAGAAGAAGAAGAGTTCTACTGGTTATAGATCAAACCATGAAGAAGAAGAAGAAGAAGAAGAATTCTACTGGTTATAGATCAAACCATGAAGAAGAAGAAGAAGAAGAAGAAGAGTTCTACTGGTTATAGATCAAACCATGAAGAAGAAGAAGAAGAAGAGTTCTACTGGTTATAGATCAAACCATGAAGAAGAAGAAGAAGAAGAAGAGTTCTACTGGTTATAGATCAAACCATGAAGAAGAAGAAGAGTTCTACTGGTTATAGATCAAACCATGAAGAAGAAGAAGAAGAAGAAGAAGAAGAGTTCTACTGGTTATAGATCAAACCATGAAGAAGAAGAAGAAGAAGAGTTCTACTGGTTATAGATCAAACCATGAAGAAGAAGAAGAAGAAGAAGAAGAAGAAGAGTTCTACTGGTTATAGATCAAACCATGAAGAAGAAGAAGAAGAAGAGTTCTACTGGTTATAGATCAAACCATGAAGAAGAAGAAGAAGAGTTCTACTGGTTATAGATCAAACCATGAAGAAGAAGAAGAGTTCTACTGGTTATAGATCAAACCATGAAGAAGAAGAAGAAGAAGAGTTCTACTGGTTATAGATCAAACCATGAAGAAGAAGAAGAAGAAGAGTTCTACTGGTTATAGATCAAACCATGAAGAAGAAGAAGAGTTCTACTGGTTATAGTAACTCTGATTTGTTCTCACCTGTCGTTTGAGGCGTTGAGCTCCAGGACGGCGTCCTTCATGGAGGCTCCCAGCAGAGCTCGAGACAAACACAAGATGCTGGTGGTCTTTCCTGTGCCGGGAGGTCCTGGATAACAACATTCACCATGAGTACTCTTCTTTACAGAGCTGCTTTTAAACACAATGATCTGTTTACAGGACGAATGTTAGCAGCACTTTGAATCCAAGACTAAAAACTCAAAGAGACAATTAAGTGTTTGTGACTGAGTCATAACGTGTTATTGTGACGTCTTTATGATATAAAACAGTTTTATTGTGACGTCTTTATGATATAAAACAGTTTATTATGACGTCTTTATCATATAAAACAGTGTTATTGTGACGTCTTTATGATATAAAACAGTTTTATTATGACGTCTTTATGATATAAAACAGTTTTATTGTGACGTCTTTATGATATAAAACAGTTTTATTATGACGTCTTTATGATATAAAACAGTTTATTATGACGTCTTTATGATATAAAACAGTTTTATTATGACGTCTTTATGATATAAAACAGTTTTATTGTGACGTCTTTATGATATAAAACAGTTTTATTATGACGTCTTTATGATATAAAACAGTTTATTATGACGTCTTTATGATATAAAACAGTTTTATTGTGACGTCTTTATGATATAAAACAGTTTATTATGACGTCTTTATGATATAAAACAGTTTATTATGACGTCTTTATGATATAAAACAGTTTTATTATGACGTCTTTATGATATAAAACAGTTTATTATGACGTCTTTATGATATAAAACAGTTTTATTGTGACGTCTTTATGATATAAAACAGTTTATTATGACGTCTTTATGATATAAAACAGTTTATTATGACGTCTTTATGATATAAAACAGTTTATTATGACGTCTTTATCATATAAAACAGTTTTATTGTGACGTCTTTATGATATAAAACAGTTTTATTGTGACGTCTTTATGATATAAAACAGTTTATTATGACGTCTTTATGATATAAAACAGTTTATTATGACGTCTTTATGATATAAAACAGTTTATTATGACGTCTTTATGATATAAAACAGTTTTATTGTGACGTCTTTATGATATAAAACAGTTTTATTGTGACGTCTTTATGATATAAAACAGTTTTATTGTGACGTCTTTATCATATAAAACAGTTTTATTGTGACGTCTTTATGATATAAAACAGTTTTATTATGACGTCTTTATGATATAAAACAGTTTATTATGACGTCTTTATGATATAAAACAGTTTTATTATGACGTCTTTATGATATAAAACAGTTTTATTATGACGTCTTTATGATATAAAACAGTTTTATTGTGACGTCTTTATCATATAAAACAGTTTATTATGACGTCTTTATGATATAAAACAGTTTTATTGTGACGTCTTTATCATATAAAACAGTTTATTATGACGTCTTTATGATATAAAACAGTTTTATTGTGACGTCTTTATCATATAAAACAGTTTATTATGACGTCTTTATCATATAAAAACGGTATTCTCGCGATGTCTTTATCATATAAAAACGGTATTCTCGCGATGTCTTTATGATATAAAAACGGTATTCTCGCGATGTTTCGTGTCTTTATTTTGGTGTCTGACCTGCGATGATGATGTTCGGGACGTTTCCTTCCCGGGCGAACACCTCCAGTCGGCTCACGGTCTCTTCGTTCCCCACGATGTGGTTCAGCTTCAGGGGTCTGTACTTCTCCACCCAGGGCAGCTCGAAGGAAGTCCCGGAGCCTTTGGACGAGGTCTCCCCGGCCTCCGTGTCCGCTTTGTGCCCGCTGTCCACATGTTTGTTCTCACAGTCCGTCTCTGCCATCTCCACGTCCATAATGCCTTCAGTCTGTCAGCTCGCGAACTGCAGCGGGACTTTTCCCTCCCCGGAAACCACGTGACAGTAAACTCACAGCTCATTGGTCGAAAATTCATTTTCTTCTTTTGGATTTCCGGTGTTATGCCGAGAAATGCATCCCTTTCTGAAAATCACTCGCACCTCGCGGAAGTATTCAAAAACTGTAAAATTGTTATTTCCGGGGCAGATTTGTGATGATGAAGTTTATAGTAAATAAACGTAAAGTGTGCTTTTTGTTCTGTGAGTCTGACTCTGTGTACAAACTGTCTCTGCATGGATGCTTTTCTCGACATAACACCGGCAGTCAGGCGGCTCAGTGCTGCCCCCCTCAGGCCAGTGGTGGTACTTTAATGTTACTGATAGAAACATCTGAAGAACCAAACTTTAACATTTCTTAATGAATGACTCTCCTTTCATTCTTTTAAAAATACAGATTGTTTAACCTCGAACCTTTATTTGCTCGTTTATTTTTCGTTTCGATATTTGTCGTGTATATTTCTTTGTGTTTCAGTCCACGTGTCTGTAATCTTTCTGACTTGCTCTCGGTGGCGCTGCTCTGCGGCTGACACGCACACGAGAGCTCCGTGTTTGTCTGATTGTAAGTGTTTGTTTTAAACGTTCAGTTCATCAGTGTGGTGATTGAGGATGTCTGCCATCATCTGCTGTTTCCTTCATTACCTACGGGAGGGAAGAGCTCCTACACCGGGCTCAGCGAGCGCCCTGGATGCTGTTAGGAGCCGGGGTGCTCGGGGGGGGAATCCAATGTGAGATCTCTGAGAAATAAGACGAACTTCATGTCTCTGTGCAACATCTGTATGAGTACAGAGACAGTTGTCTTCTCTGCTTTTCTGAGACGTGGCTGAACGCTTCAGTCGATAACGAACACCGATACGCGTGGACAGAGATCAACAGGCTACGGGGAAGACAATTGGAGGGGGCGTGTGCCTGTACGTAAACAACAAATGGTGCAAAAACCACATGGTGAGGCACACAGTAAACACAGCCGATATCGAGCTCCTCTCAGTTTCACTCAGGCCAACGTACTGACCACGGGAATTTGGACAGATTTTCGTGACATTGGTTTATGTCCCCCCAGATGCAAACTATAAATCGGCCAGTGAGACAATTTACCAGCATGTTCAGAATCTGGAAGGAATCTCTACTGATGCACCAAAAATTATATTGGGTGACTTTAATGGCTCTTCGTTAACATTACAATATGTGAAGTGCCACACTAGAGGAACAAAAACCATCGATCTCTGCTATGGCAATATTAAAGCAGACTACAAGGCAACCAGGAAGTCACCAATAGGTGCATCTGACCACGATACTGTGTTTCTGCTACCATCATATAGATAAAAATTAAAAACTGGAAAACCAAAATCAAGATCTGTGAAAGTGTGGGATGATGACGGTGTACTTGCTTTACAAGGCTGTTTTGAATGTACTGATATAAATGAACATACTGATGTAGTAACATCTTACATTAATTTCTGTGTAGATAATGTGATCCCTACCAAACAAACAAAAACATATGCAAACACTAAACCCTGGATTACTGCTGAGATAAAAAAGAACAAGCTTTTAGAATAAATGACAGACATAAAGGGAAACTAATACAAAGAGATATACAAATGAAAATTAACCAAGCAAAAAGGGAATAAAAAGCTAAAGTTGAGCAACTACTTACAGACAATAAAGGAAGGGAGGCTTGGTGTGGAATTAAAACAATGATTGGCTTGAACTCCCAACAGAATAATGCTTCATATTATGGCAAAATATGGCACTCCTATTCAAATAACAACTCAGGAACTTGCCTTTTCCAAGATTAATGTGAGGAAATCCATCGGCCCAGATGGATTAGATGGTAATACACTTAAAAAATGCTGTAAGCAGTTAGGTCCTGTGTTCACACAACTTTTCCAAGCTCCCTTAAATTCACAATTAATCACAAAATCATGGAAAATATCTAAAATTATCTCATTACCAAAAAAGACAAGCCCCTCTGAATTCAATGATTTTAGACCCATTGCTCTGACCTCAGTTGTCATGAAATGTTTTGATCGCATCGTTTTATCTCACTTAAGGTCTGAAACAATCAGTCAAATGGATCCTCTACAATTTGCATATCGAGCAAAGAGCGGCTGCATTTCTTAACCAACTTTATAAACACTTGGAAACATCATCATCTTATGTGCGTATACTGTTCTCTCTTCTGCCTTTAACACTGTCCAGATACAACTATTGGCTGTGAAGCTGAGTAGTATGGGAGTTAACCACACCCTCATTAGGTGGATTCATAACTTCCTTTCTGAAAGGCAGCAGTTTGTTACCATCCATGGGAAAAACTCTTCAGTAATTAGCACTCACACTGGGGTACCACAAGGGTGTGTCCTCTCACCTTTGTTGTTTACTTTGTACACCAATGACTGTACAAGTCATCATGACAACTGTAAATGAATTAAATATGCAGATGATGTTGCTCTGATAGGTCTTTTAAATGACGATGAGACCAATTACAGAGCTGAGCTAGACAACTTTTACAACTGGTGCTCTGATAACTCATTGATTTTAAATACAAAGAAAACCAAAGAAATGATTATTGATTTTAGAAGACAGTCATCTCTCTCCCCTGTAAAGATGAAGGACACAAAAATTGAAATTGTATCTTGGCACAATAATTGACAACAAACTGACATGGAACACCAACACAAAAGCAAGATATGCAAAGGCTCAACAGCGCCTCTATTTTTTGAGGAAACTAAGAAATTTGAATGTTGACAGCACTATGCTGAAATTATTTTACAAGACTTTTCAATCAATTTTTATTTGTATAGCGTCAACTCATAACAAGTGTTATCTCAAGACACTTTACAAAAAGCAGGTAAAATACCTTACTCATTGTTATGTTATATAAAGCAGGTAAAAGACCTTACTCATTGTTATGTTATATAAAGCAGGTAAAAGACCTTACTCATTGTTATGTTACAAAAAGCAGGTAAAAGACCTTACTCATTGTTATGTTACAAAAAGCAGGTAAAAGACCTTACTCATTGTTATGTTACAAAGATCTGGCCTATCCATCATGAGCACTTTAGCAAAGCAGCAAAAGTTACAGTGGTAAGAAAAAACTGCCTTATTAAAAGGCAGAAATCTTTGGCCGGATCCCCGGCTCATGACGAAACAGTCTTCACAGGCCTAGACTGCGCCGGGCTTGGAAAGGGATAGGGGGAGAGATGGGATAAGATGCAGGAAGAGGGATAGAGAGCAAGGGGGTGGGGGGAGGTAGACCGTCCATCAGCAATCCGGTGGGGTGGGGGTTGTTCTGGCAGGGCGCCAACCGACGATCTTGAGGAGCCTAAGAGAGCTCAAGAGCTCCCAGGAAAGTAGGTGGTTAGTGACTGAGATTTACAGATAGATACATGCAGTAATATGATGTACTGTATATGCAGAGAGAGAGAGAGAGAGAGAGAGAGAGGAGCTCAGGGTGCCAGTTCCCCCGGTAGTCTAAGCCTATAGCAGCATAACTAAGAGCTGGTCTACACCAGCACCAGCCCTAACTATAAGATTTATCAAAAAGGAAAGTTTTAAGTCTATTCTTAAAAATACAGACTGTGTCTGCCTCCTGGACCCCGGCTGGAAGGCGGTTCCAGAGGAGAGGAGCCCGATAACTGAAGGCTTTACCCCCCATAGTACACTTGGAGACTGTAGGTACCACCAGCAGGCCTGCACTCCGGGACCGCAACGCTCTCAAGGGACAGTACGGCACTAGTAGCTCCTTAAGATAAGATGGTGCCTGGCCATTTAGAGCTTTGTAGGTGAGAAGAAGGATCTTGAATTCTATTCTAGACTGTATAGGGAGCCAGTACAGAGAAGCCAGGACAGGAGTGATGTGGTCCCATTTCCTGGTTCTGGTCAGTACATGGGCTGCAGCATTCTGGACCAGTTGAAGAGTCTTTAAAGATTTACCAGAGCACCCTGACAAAAGAGAGTTACAATAATCCAATCTGGAGGTAACAAATGCATGAACTAGTTTTTCTGCATCACTTTGCGACAGGATATTCCTGATCTTAGATATATTACGAAGGTGAAAGTAGGCTGTTCTTGAAATTTGCCTGATGTGAGAGCTAAAAGACATATCTTGATCAAATAGAACTCCTAGATTCCTAACAGTGTTGCTAGATGCCAGGCTGATGTCATTAAGGACAGTCACATCACTAGAAAAAGTCTCTCTGAGGTTTTTAGGGCCTAGCACAATAACTTCAGTCTTGTCTGAGTTAAGTAGCAAAAAATTTCTGGTCATCCAGGTCCTAACGTCCTTAAGGCATGTTTCTAGCTGACATAACTGACTGGTACCATTGGGCTTCATTGATACATAAAGCTGAGTATCATCTGCATAACAATGAAACTGTATGGAGTGTTTCCTCATAATATTTCCCAGAGGAAGCATATATAATGTAAAAAGAATTGGTCCAAGCACTGAACCTTGTGGCACTCCATGGCTAACTTTGGTGTGCATAGAGGACTTATCATTAACATGTACAAACTGAGATCGGTCTGATAAGTAGGATTCAAACCAACTTAAAGCAGTCCCTGTAATTCCAAGTAAATGCTCCAGTCTGTATAATAGGATCCGATGGTCAATGGTGTCAAAAGCAGCACTAAGATCTAACAAGACGAGCACAGACAGAAGTCCCCTGTCTGAGGCTAGAAGTAGATCGTTTGTAACTCTAACTAGTGCAATCTCAGTGCTATGGTGGACTCTAAATCCTGACTGGAACTACTCAAATAAACTGTTGTCATGGAGAAAGTCACACAGCTGATTAGCTACCACCTTCTCCAGGATCTTTGAGATAAAAGGAAGGTTGGATATAGGCCTATAGTTAGCTAGAGTTCCTGAGTCCAGAGTAGGCTTTTTAAGTAGAGGTTTGATTACCGCTACTTTAAATGACTGTGGTACATAGCCTGCCAGTAAAGACATATTGATCATATTTAATATAGAGTTGCTAACTGAGGGAAAGACTTCCTTAAACAGCTTGGTTGGGATTGGGTCTAAAAGACAGGTTGACGGTTTCGACGCAGAAATAATTGAATTTAGCTCTGAAAGGTCGATTGGAGAAAAACAGTCGAGACTAATATCTGGTCCTGGAACTGTCTCTGCCGTATCAGACGTATCTGCACCAGGTAAGGGCAGGAGGTTACCAATTTTGTCTCTGATGTCTAGAACTTTGTTGTTGAAAAAGCTCAGGAAATCATTACTGCTGAGGGCTAGAGGAATACAAGGCTCAATGGAGCCATGACTCTCTGTCAGCCTGGCTACAGTGCTGAAAAGGTATCTAGGATTGCCTTTGTTTTCCTCGATTAGAGAGGAGTAGTAGGCAGCTCGAGCGTGACGTAGAGCCTTCATATATTTTCTATGACTATCCTACCAGAATAAACGAGATTCTACCGTTTTGGTCGATCGCCATATTCTTTCAAAATTTTGCAACGTTTGTTTTAGAGTACGGGTTTCTGAGTTGAACCATGGAGCCACTCTCCGCCACTTGACAACCTTCTGTTTCAGGGGAGCAATCGAATCCAGAGTAACTCTCAGCGAATCCACTGCACTATCAACAAACTGATCTAGCTGAGAGGGACTAAAGCTATCGTAAGAGTTTCCAACTGGGTTGAAACACGGTACTGAGTCAAAAACAGCTGAAATAGCTTCCTTAAATCTAGCCACAGCACTATCCGACAAACTTCTAGAGAGCACATTTTTATTAAGCAGAGATAATTCTGGTAAGACAAAGTCGAAAGTAATAAGGAAATGGTCTGATAGCAGAGGATTTTCTAGGAAAACTGTAAGGTTATGGATTTCAATTCCATAAGCTAAAACAAGATCCAGGGTGTGGTTAAAACGATGAGTAGGTTCGTTTACACCCTGGGTGAAACCAATAGAGTCTAATAGTGACATGAAAGCTGTGCTATCATTATCAACATCCACATGGATATTGAAGTCACCTACAACAATTATTCTATCACTGCTAAGGACTAAGTCTGATAAAAAATTCTGCAAACTCAGATAAAAACTCAGAATATGGGCCAGGAGGACGGTAAACTACAACAACTAGAACTGGCTGAAAGGTTCTTGAGACTGGATGTGAAAGACTAAGAACAAGGCTTTCAAAAGAAGAAAAATTCAGCTTTGGTCGAGGGTTAACTAAAAGACTAGAATTAAAAATAGCTGCTACTCCACCACCTCGTCCGGTGTCTCGAGGTATATGAGTATTAAAATGACTGGGAGGAGTGGATTCATTCAAACTAACATATTCATCTCGACACAGCCAGGTTTCAGTCAAAAAAGTAAATCAATGTGCTGATCTGATATCAGATCATTCACTAAAAGAGATTTGGATGCTAAGGACCTAATGTTCAAAAGTCTGCAGTGAATTTTCTGATTTTTTTTGCAAAATCGTATTCGTAGTTTTGATTCTAATGAGATTTTGACGATCCACGCCGTTTGGATGACTTATAAAAACAGGTCTGGACCGGGGGACAGACACAGTACCTATAGTATAACTACAGTTCGATTCAGAATTACAGCTATAGTGACTGGGAGACAGATCTAAGTGTAAGACTGCAGCTCTGCCTCCTGGTCTGAACTCTGTGTTGTTGTCAGGGTTTTGGACTAATAACCTCTGCTATGTTTCTAGATAATAGAGCTGCACCGTCCAAAGTGGGATGGATGCCGTCTCTAGCTAGCAGACCAGGTTTTCCCCAAAAAGACTGCCAGTTATCTATGAAGCCCACATCGTGTGCTGGACACCACCTCGACACCTCGGCTTTTATTGAAAGTGTGCTGACCTTTTGTATTCAGTGTTGGGGAGGAGCACTGTCCTTACAAAATAAAAACAAACTGGACAAAGTTGTTAAACTAGGCAGCAAGATAACTGGGAATCAAATGTACAGCATTTCTTTCCTGACAGACCGGTACACACTGAATTTAGCCACCAAGATTACAGCTGACCCTCTGCACCCCCTTTGGTCAGAGTATGAACTCTTGAATTCAGGGCGCAGGTACAGAACACCCAGGATGAGGACTAAAAGAGGCATTACATCCATTGTACCGCGCAGTATTCAGCTGCTTAATAAGAACTGATTATAGAGGACGAACTCGGCACTCTGCACTTTATTTAACTTGTTGAAATCCGTCATTGAATCATGTGATGCTTTAATGTGTTTTTATGTGTTCTTATATGTTTTTATGTGTTTTTATGTGTTTTTATTTGTTTTTATGTGTTTTTATTTGTTTTTATGTGTTTTTATGTGTTCTTATGTGTTTTTATGTTTTTTTATTTGTTTTTATGTGTTCTTATGTGTTTTTATTTGTTTTTATGTGTTCTTATGTGTTTTTATTTGTTTTTATGTATTTTTATGTGTTCTTATGTGTTTTTATTTGTTCTTGTGTTCTTATGTGTTTTTATTTGTTTTTATGTGTTCTTATGTGTTTTTATTTATTTTTATGTGTTCTTATGTGTTTTTATTTGTTTTTATGTGTTTTTATTTGTTTTTATGTATTTTTATGTGTTCTTATGTGTTTTTATTTGTTCTTGTGTTCTTATGTGTTTTTATTTGTTTTTATGTGTTCTTATGTGTTTTTATTTATTTTTATGTGTTTTTATATGTTTTTATTTGTACTTATGTGTTCTTATGTGTTTTTATTTGTTTTTATGTGTTTTTATTTTTTATGTGTTTTTATGTGTTCTTATATGTTTTTATTTGTTTTTATGTGTTCTTATTTGTTTTTATTTGTTTTTGTGTTTTTATGTGTTCTTATGTGTTCTTATGTGTTTTTATGTGTTTTTATTTGTTTTTGTGTTTTTATGTGTTTTTATGTGTTGTTATTTGTTCTTATGTGTTCTTATGTGTTTTTATTTGTTTTTATGTGTTTTTATTTGTTTTTATGTGTTTTTGTGTGTTTTTATGTGTTTTTATTTGTTTTTATGTGTTCTTATTTGTTCTTGTGTTCTTATGTGTTCTTATTTGTTCTTGTGTTCTTATGTGTTTTTATTTGTTTTTATGTGTTCTTATGTGTTTTTATTTGTTTTTATGTGTTCTTATTTGTTCTTGTGTTCTTATGTGTTTTTATTTGTTTTTGTGTTCTTATGTGTTTTTATTTGTTTTTATGTGTTCTTATGTGTTTTTATTTGTTTTTATGTGTTCTTATTTGTTCTTGTGTTCTTATGTGTTTTTATTTGTTTTTATGTGTTCTTATGTGTTTTTATTTGTTTTTATGTGTTCTTATGTGTTTTTATGTATTTTTATGTGTTCTTATGTGTTTTTATTTGTTCTTATGTGTTTTTATTTGTTCTTGTGTTCTTATGTGTTTTTATTTGTTTTTATGTGTTCTTATGTGTTTTTATTTATTTTTATGTGTTTTTATTTGTTTTTATTTGTACTTATGTGTTCTTATGTGTTTTTATTTGTTTTTGTGTTTTTATTTGTTTTTATGTGTTTTTATGTGTTCTTATGTGTTTTTATTTGTTTTTATGTGTTCTTATTTGTTTTTATTTGTTTTTGTGTTTTTATGTGTTCTTATGTGTTCTTATGTGTTTTTATGTGTTTTTATTTGTTTTTGTGTTTTTATGTGTTTTTATGTGTTGTTATTTGTTCTTATGTGTTCTTATGTGTTTTTATTTGTTTTTATGTGTTTTTATTTGTTTTTATGTGTTTTTGTGTGTTTTTATGTGTTTTTATGTGTTTTTATTTGTTTTTATGTGTTCTTATTTGTTCTTGTGTTCTTATGTGTTCTTATTTGTTCTTGTGTTCTTATGTGTTTTTATTTGTTTTTATGTGTTCTTATGTGTTTTTATTTGTTTTTATGTGTTCTTATGTGTTTTTATTTATTTTTATGTGTTTTTATGTGTTTTTATTTATTTTTATGTGTTTTTATGTGTTTTTATTTGTTCTTATGTGTTCTTATGTGTTTTTATTTGTTTTTATGTGTTTTTATTTGTTTTTATGTGTTTTTATGTGTTCTTATGTGTTTTTATTTGTTTTTATGTGTTCTTATGTGTTTTTATTTGTTTTTATGTGTTTTTATGTGTTTTTATTTGTTTTTATGTGTTCTTATGTGTTTTTATTTGTTTTTATGTGTTCTTATGTGTTTTTATTTGTTTTTATGTGTTTTTATTTGTTCTTGTGTTCTTATGTGTTTTTATTTGTTTTTATGTGTTCTTATGTGTTTTTATTTATTTTTATGTGTTTTTATGTGTTTTTATTTGTTCTTATGTGTTCTTATGTGTTTTTAATTGTTTTTATGTGTTTTTATTTGTTTTTATGTGTTCTTATGTGTTTTTATTTGTTTTTGTGTTTTTATGTGTTCTTATGTGTTCTTATGTGTTTTTATGTGTTTTTATTTGTTTTTGTGTTTTTATGTGTTTTTATGTGTTGTTATTTGTTTTTATGTGTTCTTATAGGTTTTTATTTGTTTTTATGTGTTTTTATTTGTTTTTATGTGTTTTTATGTGTTTTTATGTGTTTTTAGTTGTTTTTATGTGTTCTTATTTGTTCTTGTGTTCTTATGTGTTCTTATTTGTTCTTGTGTTCTTATGTGTTTTTATTTGTTTTTATGTGTTCTTATGTGTTTTTATTTGTTTTTATGTGTTCTTATGTGTTTTTATTTGTTTTTATGTGTTTTTATGTGTTCTTAACGTGTTCTTATGTGTTTTTATGTGTTTTTATTTGTTTTTATGTGTTCTTATGTGTTTCTATTTTTTTAATGTGTTTTTATTTGTTTTTATGTGTTTTTATGTGTTTTTATTTGTTTTTATGTGTTCTTATGTGTTTTTATTTGTTTTTATGTGTTTTTATGTGTTTTTATTTGTTCTTGTGTTCTTGTGTTTTTATTTGTTTTTATGTGTTCTTATGTGTTTTTATTTATTTTTATGTGTTTTTATGTGTTTTTATTTGTTCTTATGTGTTTTTATTTGTTTTTATGTGTTTTTATTTGTTTTTATGTGTTTTTATGTGTTTTTATTTGTTTTTATGTGTTTTTATGTGTTTTTATTTATTTTTATGTGTTTTTATGTGTTTTTATTTGTTCTTATGTGTTCTTATGTGTTTTTATTTGTTTTTATGTGTTTTTATTTGTTTTTATGTGTTTTTATGTGTTCTTATGTGTTTTTATTTGTTTTTATGTGTTCTTATGTGTTTTTATTTGTTTTTATGTGTTTTTATGTGTTTTTATTTGTTTTTATGTGTTCTTATGTGTTTTTATTTGTTTTTATGTGTTCTTATGTGTTTTTATTTGTTTTTATGTGTTTTTATTTGTTCTTGTGTTCTTATGTGTTTTTATTTGTTTTTATGTGTTCTTATGTGTTTTTATTTATTTTTATGTGTTTTTATGTGTTTTTATTTGTTCTTATGTGTTCTTATGTGTTTTTAATTGTTTTTATGTGTTTTTATTTGTTTTTATGTGTTCTTATGTGTTTTTATTTGTTTTTGTGTTTTTATGTGTTCTTATGTGTTCTTATGTGTTTTTATGTGTTTTTATTTGTTTTTGTGTTTTTATGTGTTTTTATGTGTTGTTATTTGTTTTTATGTGTTCTTATAGGTTTTTATTTGTTTTTATGTGTTTTTATTTGTTTTTATGTGTTTTTATGTGTTTTTATGTGTTTTTAGTTGTTTTTATGTGTTCTTATTTGTTCTTGTGTTCTTATGTGTTCTTATTTGTTCTTGTGTTCTTATGTGTTTTTATTTGTTTTTATGTGTTCTTATGTGTTTTTATTTGTTTTTATGTGTTCTTATGTGTTTTTATTTGTTTTTATGTGTTTTTATGTGTTCTTAACGTGTTCTTATGTGTTTTTATGTGTTTTTATTTGTTTTTATGTGTTCTTATGTGTTTCTATTTTTTTAATGTGTTTTTATTTGTTTTTATGTGTTTTTATGTGTTTTTATTTGTTTTTATGTGTTCTTATGTGTTTTTATTTGTTTTTATGTGTTTTTATGTGTTTTTATTTGTTCTTGTGTTCTTGTGTTTTTATTTGTTTTTATGTGTTCTTATGTGTTTTTATTTATTTTTATGTGTTTTTATGTGTTTTTATTTGTTCTTATGTGTTTTTATTTGTTTTTATGTGTTTTTATTTGTTTTTATGTGTTTTTATGTGTTTTTATTTGTTTTTATGTGTTTTTATGTGTTCTTATGTGTTTTTATTTGTTTTTATGTGTTCTTATGTGTTTTTATTTGTTTTTGTGTTTTTATGTGTTCTTATGTGTTCTTATGTTTTTTTATGTGTTTTTATTTGTTTTTGTGTTTTTATGTGTTTTTATTTGTTTTTATGTATTCTTATGTGTTTTTATTTGTTTTTATGTGTTTTTATTTGTTCTTGTGGTCTTATGTGTTTTTATTTGTTTTTATGTGTTCTTATGTGTTTTTATTTGTTTTTATGTGTTCTTATGTGTTTTTATTTGTTTTTATGTGTTTTTATTTGTTCTTGTGTTCTTATGTGTTTTTATTTGTTTTTATGTGTTTTTATTTGTTTTTATGTGTTTTTATGTGTTTTTATTTGTTTTTATGTGTTCTTATGTGTTTTTATTTGTTTTTATGTGTTTTTATGTGTTTTTATTTGTTCTTGTGTTCTTATGTGTTTTTATTTGTTTTTATGTGTTCTTATGTGTTTTTATTTATTTTTATGTGTTTTTATGTGTTTTTATTTGTTCTTATGTGTTTTTATTTGTTTTTATGTGTTTTTATTTGTTTTTATGTGTTCTTATGTGTTTTTATTTGTTTTTATGTGTTTTTATGTGTTCTTATGTGTTTTTATTTGTTTTTGTGTTTTTATGTGTTCTTATGTGTTCTTATGTGTTTTTATGTGTTTTTATTTGTTTTTGTGTTTTTATGTGTTGTTATTTGTTCTTATGTGTTCTTATGTGTTTTTATTCGTTTTTATGTGTTTTTATTTGTTTTTATGTGTTTTTATGTGTTTTTATTTCTTTTTATGTGTTCTTATGTGTTTTTATTTGTTTTTATGTATTCTTATGTGTTTTTATTTGTTTTTATGTGTTTTTATGTGTTTTTATTTGTTCTTATGTGTTTTTATTTGTTTTTATGTGTTTTTATTTGTTTTTATGTGTTTTTATGTGTTTTTATTTCTTTTTATGTGTTCTTATGTGTTTTTATTTGTTTTTATGTATTCTTATGTGTTTTTATTTGTTTTTATGTGTTTTTATTTGTTCTTGTGTTCTTATGTGTTTTTATTTGTTTTTATGTGTTCTTATGTGTTTTTATTTGTTTTTATGTGTTTTTATGTGTTTTTATTTGTTCTTATGTGTTTTTATTTGTTTTGATGTGTTCTTATGTGTTTTTATTTGTTTTTATTTGTTTTTATGTGTTTTTATGTGTTCTTATGTGTTCTTATGTGTTTTTATGTGTTTTTATTTGTTCTTATGTGTTTTTATTTGTTTTTATGTGTTCTTATGTGTTTTTATTTGTTTTTATGTGTTTTTATGTGTTCTTATGTGTTCTTATGTGTTTTTATGTGTTTTTATTTGTTTTTGTGTTTTTATGTGTTTTTATGTGTTGTTATTTGTTCTTATGTGTTCTTATGTGTTTTTATTTGTTTTTATGTGTTTTTATTTGTTTTTATGTGTTTTTATGTGTTTTTATTTCTTTTTATGTGTTCTTATGTGTTTTTATTTGTTTTTATGTATTCTTATGTGTTTTTATTTGTTTTTATGTGTTTTTATTTGTTCTTGTGTTCTTATGTGTTTTTATTTGTTTTTATGTGTTTTTATGTGTTTTTATTTGTTCTTATGTGTTTTTATTTGTTTTTATGTGTTCTTATGTGTTTTTATTTGTTTTTATTTGTTTTTATGTGTTTTTATGTGTTCTTATGTGTTCTTATGTGTTTTTATGTGTTTTTATTTGTTTTTATGTGTTTTTATTTGTTCTTGTGTTCTTATGTGTTTTTATTTGTTTTTATGTGTTCTTATGTGTTTTTATTTGTTTTTATTTGTTTTTGTGTTTTTATGTGTTTTTATGTGTTTTTATGTGTTTTTATGTGTTTTTATTTGTTTTTATGTGTTTTTATGTGTTCTTATGTGTTTTTATTTGTTTTTATGTGTTCTTATGTGTTTTTATTTGTTTTTGTGTTTTTATTTGTTCTTATGTGTTCTTATGTTTTTTTATGTGTTTTTATTTGTTTTTGTGTTTTTATGTGTTTTTATTTGTTTTTATGTATTCTTATGTGTTTTTATTTGTTTTTATGTGTTTTTATTTGTTCTTGTGGTCTTATGTGTTTTTATTTGTTTTTATGTGTTCTTATGTGTTTTTATTTGTTTTTATGTGTTCTTATGTGTTTTTATTTGTTTTTATGTGTTTTTATTTGTTCTTGTGTTCTTATGTGTTTTTATTTGTTTTTATGTGTTTTTATTTGTTTTTATGTGTTTTTATGTGTTTTTATTTGTTTTTATGTGTTTTTATTTGTTCTTGTGTTCTTATGTGTTTTTATTTGTTTTTATGTGTTCTTATGTGTTTTTATTTATTTTTATGTGTTTTTATGTGTTTTTATTTGTTCTTATGTGTTTTTATTTGTTTTTATGTGTTTTTAATTGTTTTTATGTGTTCTTATGTGTTTTTATTTGTTTTTATGTGTTTTTATGTGTTCTTATGTGTTTTTATTTGTTTTTGTGTTTTTATGTGTTCTTATGTGTTCTTATGTGTTTTTATGTGTTTTTATTTGTTTTTGTGTTCTTATGTGTTGTTATTTGTTCTTATGTGTTCTTATGTGTTTTTATTCGTTTTTATGTGTTTTTATTTGTTTTTATGTGTTTTTATGTGTTTTTATTTCTTTTTATGTGTTCTTATGTGTTTTTATTTGTTTTTATGTATTCTTATGTGTTTTTATTTGTTTTTATGTGTTCTTATGTGTTTTTATTTGTTTTTATGTGTTTTTATGTGTTCTTATGTGTTTTTATTTGTTTTTGTGTTTTTATGTGTTCTTATGTGTTCTTATGTGTTTTTATGTGTTTTTATTTGTTTTTGTGTTTTTATGTGTTGTTATTTGTTCTTATGTGTTCTTATGTGTTTTTATTCGTTTTTATGTGTTTTTATTTGTTTTTATGTGTTTTTATGTGTTTTTATTTCTTTTTATGTGTTCTTATGTGTTTTTATTTGTTTTTATGTATTCTTATGTGTTTTTATTTGTTTTTATGTGTTTTTATGTGTTTTTATTTGTTCTTATGTGTTTTTATTTGTTTTTATGTGTTTTTATTTGTTTTTATGTATTCTTATGTGTTTTTATTTGTTTTTATGTGTTTTTATTTGTTCTTGTGTTCTTATGTGTTTTTATTTGTTTTTATGTGTTCTTATGTGTTTTTATTTGTTTTTATGTGTTTTTATGTGTTTTTATTTGTTCTTATGTGTTTTTATTTGTTTTGATGTGTTCTTATGTGTTTTTATTTGTTTTTATTTGTTTTTATGTGTTTTTATGTGTTCTTATGTGTTCTTATGTGTTTTTATGTGTTTTTATTTGTTCTTATGTGTTTTTATTTGTTTTTATGTGTTCTTATGTGTTTTTATTTGTTTTTATGTGTTTTTATGTGTTCTTATGTGTTCTTATGTGTTTTTATGTGTTTTTATTTGTTTTTGTGTTTTTATGTGTTTTTATGTGTTGTTATTTGTTCTTATGTGTTCTTATGTGTTTTTATTTGTTTTTATGTGTTTTTATTTGTTTTTATGTGTTTTTATGTGTTTTTATTTCTTTTTATGTGTTCTTATGTGTTTTTATTTGTTTTTATGTATTCTTATGTGTTTTTATTTGTTTTTATGTGTTTTTATTTGTTCTTGTGTTCTTATGTGTTTTTATTTGTTTTTCTGTGTTTTTATGTGTTTTTATTTGTTCTTATGTGTTTTTATTTGTTTTTATGTGTTCTTATGTGTTTTTATTTGTTTTTATGTGTTCTTATGTGTTTTTATTTGTTTTTATTTGTTTTTATGTGTTTTTATGTGTTCTTATGTGTTCTTATGTGTTTTTATGTGTTTTTATTTGTTTTTATGTGTTTTTATTTGTTCTTGTGTTCTTATGTGTTTTTATTTGTTTTTATGTGTTCTTATGTGTTTTTATTTGTTTTTATTTGTTTTTGTGTTTTTATGTGTTTTTATGTGTTTTTATGTGTTTTTATGTGTTTTTATTTGTTTTTATGTGTTTTTATGTGTTCTTATGTGTTTTTATTTGTTTTTATGTGTTCTTATGTGTTTTTATTTGTTTTTGTGTTTTTATGTGTTCTTATGTGTTCTTATGTTTTTTTATGTGTTTTTATTTGTTTTTGTGTTTTTATGTGTTTTTATTTGTTTTTATGTATTCTTATGTGTTTTTATTTGTTTTTATGTGTTTTTATTTGTTCTTGTGGTCTTATGTGTTTTTATTTGTTTTTATGTGTTCTTATGTGTTTTTATTTGTTTTTATGTGTTCTTATGTGTTTTTATTTGTTTTTATGTGTTTTTATTTGTTCTTGTGTTCTTATGTGTTTTTATTTGTTTTTATGTGTTTTTATTTGTTTTTATGTGTTTTTATGTGTTTTTATTTGTTTTTATGTGTTCTTATGTGTTTTTATTTGTTTTTATGTGTTTTTATGTGTTTTTATTTGTTCTTGTGTTCTTATGTGTTTTTATTTGTTTTTATGTGTTCTTATGTGTTTTTATTTATTTTTATGTGTTTTTATGTGTTTTTATTTGTTCTTATGTGTTTTTATTTGTTTTTATGTGTTTTTATTTGTTTTTATGTGTTCTTATGTGTTTTTATTTGTTTTTATGTGTTTTTATGTGTTCTTATGTGTTTTTATTTGTTTTTGTGTTTTTATGTGTTCTTATGTGTTCTTATGTGTTTTTATGTGTTTTTATTTGTTTTTGTGTTTTTATGTGTTGTTATTTGTTCTTATGTGTTCTTATGTGTTTTTATTCGTTTTTATGTGTTTTTATTTGTTTTTATGTGTTTTTATGTGTTTTTATTTCTTTTTATGTGTTCTTATGTGTTTTTATTTGTTTTTATGTATTCTTATGTGTTTTTATTTGTTTTTATGTGTTTTTATGTGTTTTTATTTGTTCTTATGTGTTTTTATTTGTTTTTATGTGTTTTTATTTGTTTTTATGTGTTTTTATGTGTTTTTATTTCTTTTTATGTGTTCTTATGTGTTTTTATTTGTTTTTATGTATTCTTATGTGTTTTTATTTGTTTTTATGTGTTTTTATTTGTTCTTGTGTTCTTATGTGTTTTTATTTGTTTTTATGTGTTCTTATGTGTTTTTATTTGTTTTTATGTGTTTTTATGTGTTTTTATTTGTTCTTATGTGTTTTTATTTGTTTTGATGTGTTCTTATGTGTTTTTATTTGTTTTTATTTGTTTTTATGTGTTTTTATGTGTTCTTATGTGTTCTTATGTGTTTTTATGTGTTTTTATTTGTTCTTATGTGTTTTTATTTGTTTTTATGTGTTCTTATGTGTTTTTATTTGTTTTTATGTGTTTTTATGTGTTCTTATGTGTTCTTATGTGTTTTTATGTGTTTTTATTTGTTTTTGTGTTTTTATGTGTTTTTATGTGTTGTTATTTGTTCTTATGTGTTCTTATGT